>NC_139645.1:12798711-12896211 GCF_964638095.1 Poromitra crassiceps | reverse complement strand
AAGGTTCAAACACAACTTAGCCGGGGAAACTAGAGGCCATCTCACAAAGCAACACCTCTGAATTACACACAATAACTCAGCACGGTTGTGGCGGTTGCTTATCATCCACCGTGGTTGGCTTGTCTATAGCAATGGTTCTCAAGTTTTTTCACATGAAGGACCCCTAAACTGACAAGGATTAGACCACGGACCCCCATTTGATAGGATTTTGTCCCACGGGCCCCCATATGATAATAAGATTGATGCTTTTAGATGTTTTATTACAGAACATGTATAAAACCCATGACCAAAATAGTCATTGTGTTACTTATGAATGGAATTATAGCCAAAATAAATTACCCCCCCTTTGGCTGGGGACCCCCTGGAACCCCCTCAAGGACCCCTGGGGGTCCCCGGACCCCCATTTGAGAACCACTGGTCTATAGCACAGTGTTGCAATATTGTGGTTATTGTGACAATAAGAAAGTATCCGGCTGGAAATGTTTTAATGTCCGGCAATTTAGCTGGCAGCTGGCACTTATGTAAAACCTTAACATATGAACATTTGTTCTAGCCTCAGCCTACTCACTGACAATAACTTTTTTATAGAATAGGAAAGACTTTTCCATTCTTTGACAGTTTTTTTTAAATATAAATTATACAACAAGAATAATACCTTAACGACCATGCAGCCTACCCTACAGTCATTTTTCCTCCTCCTTTTTGGTGTTATGGAAATGGCCACCCTAATCACTATGCTCGCAACACAGCTGTTTGAGGGGGAGGAGGGGGGTCGTCACGGGTTGGCCATCGTTGGCGAGACGTCACCACAGCCCACTTGGAGGTGGGTCTGGCTGCTTTGGCTCCCCTGCGGAGAAGGTCCATCTTGAGTGCAGCTCAGCACGGCTCGGCTCAGCATGTTAAAATGTGTATAGGGCTATAGTATATAGGAGGATCATGGCCTTACTGGAATTATATGCATTTGAAAAGATGGGTGAAGTGAAAAATTACCTCATGGCTGCTGTAGTGGGCGTAGGTGGAGATCATGTATTTTATCATTAAAATAAATGTCACACCTTTATGCCAGAATGCATTTGCCACAGGTATTTGTATATACATTAACCTTGCCTTCTCTGCTCTCTTTCAGGGACTGGGATGAGGTGAAACACTCAAGAGTCAAAGAGAAAAAGGCGGAGGAACAATTTTTGTAAACATATTTAAAGATAAATAAAAAGAAGAAAAAGAAGAAGAAATGACGGAACATGAAAAGATAAAAAACAAGCTATTGCTCCCTTCTGTGGATGAGGATTCAAAAAAAACAGGCCGGCCCATTGGAGCTGGCCACTCATCCACAGACAGCTTGCCAGGCCAGTCTTGCTCCCGCATTTTCAGGCCTACTCGCACCCGTCGCACCAAGTCTGCTTATTCCCTCCTTTCTCATGAAAGAAAAGAAAATGAGGAAACCTCCTTGCATCGTTCTTGCCCTGTTCCTTCCCCCAGCCGCAGTGCAGACTCTGGAATACAGAGTAGAGGAAGTACAGAAAGTGAATTAGAGGACCTACAAGAAGACAGCTATGAGAGGTTTACACCTGATATTGCTGTTGATGAAAACGAGGAAACCTCTTACAGGTGGCAGTGCACCTCCCCAGGCCTGTACCAGTGCTGTGTGACACGTCTAGTGTTTAAAATGAAGGGAGAAGGGAACGTGGATTACAGGATTATCCCATGGAACCAGAGGCTACTAGCCCAGCATAACAAGAAGCCTGCAGGACCGCTGTTTGACATCAAATGCCCCCAGCAGTCTGTCTGTCAACTTCATCTCCCACACTGTGAGATCCGCTCTACAGGTGGATGTGAATTCTTGTCAGTTGTCCATGTGACAGACGAGGGCACTGAGACCATCCCTCCCCATAAGATAACAGAAACACATGTTGTTATAAACATCACTGGATTTTATCCCTTGGGCATCGTCAAGGATGAAATCTCACCCGCTCACCTGATCAAGGCATTGCTGTTGGCATGCTACAACCCCCCAGTTGATCCTGATCTCACATCCTCCATCAATGTGTTGCTGCTTCCTGCAAACATTGTGCTCCGTGATGTGCAGCACAAAAGGAGGAAAGTGTTTGGAGATGAGAGGTACATAAAGCCAATCCCCCAGCACTGTGAACTACACCCAGAGAAGAAGTACACACTGTCCACTTCTCCTGAAGATGACTCAATACTAATACAACCACGTGTGGCAGAATTCAACAGTGAAGGCTACATCAACGACTTCCGCACAGCCACATTCCAGGTGTTTTTAGAAAAAAAAAATAAAGTTACCAGGCTTGTTCTGAAAGACAGTAATGATTCCCAGTGTGTATGGGAAGGAGACGTTTTCCAAGGTAACCCTCTCTCACCCTTTGGCTTATTCACACCCCATTTGCCAGCTCTGACCTCTGGCCCGTATATTAGGACACCAAGGAAAATATCTTCAACTTTCACTTCAAACCTGGCTTTTTACCAGTCAATCAACCCAGCTGTTGCTGGTCCACCAATCAGCCCAGTGAATCTGAAGGGTTCCCCCATCAGCACTGAAAGAGACATAGTGAAAGATGCATGCAGGCATGAGACTCTGGACTCTTTCAGTAGCCATTCATCCTCTGACACCCTGCACCTCCACCTGCAGGACTCCCCCACCAACACTGAAGAAAGCCCAGTAGAAGATGCATGCAAGGAACGTATGTTAGAAATAGAGCCTGCAGACAGCAACAATGCTCCAGAGGAAATGTTGCCACAGGCCGAAGCTGATAACCTACAAGAAGACAGCTATGAGAGGTTTACACCTGCTACTGTTGTTGATGAAAACGAGGAAACCTTCACCTTCCAGTGCACTGACCCAGGTCTGTACCAGTGCAGTGAGACAGGTCTAGTGTTTAACATGGAGGGAGAAGGAGATGTGGTCTACAGTGTTGTCCCATGGAAACAGAGGCTACTAGCCCAGCTTACCAAGAAGCCTGCAGGACCGCTGTTTGACATCAAATGTCACCAGCAGTCTGTCTGTCAACTTCATCTCCCACACTGTGAGATCTACTCTACAGGTGGATGTGAATTCTTGTCAGTTGCCCATGTGACAGACGAGGGCACTGAGATCATCCCTCCCCACGAGATAACAGAAACTCACGTTGTTATAAACATCACTGGATTTTCTGGTTACGGCATTGTCAAGGATAAAGACTCGCCCTCTAACCCGAACCGGGCGTTGGTGTTGCTATTCTACAATGAGCTCAGCTCTATGCTCAATGTGTTGTTGCTTCCTGCAAACATTATGGTCCGTGACGTGCTGCACAAAAGGAAGGAATTAGTTGGAGATGAGAGGTACATAGAGACACCCTCAACTGAACTCCATCCAGAGCACGAATACACATTGTCCCCTTCTCCTGAAGATGCCTTAATTAAAATACAACCAAAAAAGGCAAAATTTTATGTGAATGGATCCTACACCAACTACATCCACACGTTCCAGGTGATTTTAAAAAAAGTCGTTGATGATATCATTCTCCTTCTGAAAGACAGCAACGATTCACAGTGTATAATATGGGAATGTGAAGTTCATCTTTCGCCAGTAAGAAATCCCCAGGGGAAGCGAGGGGAAGAGAGGCAGTACGATGGTGAACCAGAGCGTCATCAGCAACCCACTGGAGGAGGAGGGGCCACAGCCGTAAGAAATCCCCAGGTTCAGAGTCTCTCTTCAAACGAGGAGCTGTTGTTACGTATACGGGACCAATTCATCGACAGGGTATCAGAACCTGTGCTCGGCAGTCTGCTGGACAAGCTTTATGACAAAAAAGTGATATGTGACCCTGAGAGGGAGAAAGCAGCTACAGAGAAAGAGAGAAGTGACAAGGCTCGTTTTGTCATCGACACAGTGAGGAGGAAAGGGGAAACTGCAAGTCGAGAGATGATAGTGATTTTCAGTAAACTAGACTCTTTCCTCTTTAATGAGCTGGTTAGAGAGAATCCGTGTCCGTAACAGCCAATGTGGAGACTGCTGCCCCCTAGTGCGACACCTCAATAGTCCGAAAGATGAAGCATTGGACAGACGGCTCGTTAGTGTGGCAGCTCGTTATTCATTCAGACAATGAAAAGATCACTGCTCCCCAACAACTTGGAATACAAGTCAGAACCGTCTGAACATTGAGTGGTCGGAATAATAATGGGGTGTTGGAACAATGACATGGCACCAAATGTCTCCCCACCTGACAAAGTGTCCTTGAGCATGGCACTGAACCGGAATTTATTATCTAATTTGTGGCTATTATGTTTGTTACAATGATACACATTTATATATCACTAGGGTCTTAATAGGCGGATCCATACTGTATGTACTGTATGTTTATGTATATATACACACATATGCATACCAATTCAAAAGCTAAAGAAAACGGATGAAAAAACTGTTGTTCCTTTCTTTTTTACTTTTGTTCCGAGTGACATGTGCTAAATGTCTCAGCGTTGAAAACGTGGGAGCTTTTAGTGTCCCGAGAGACACAGGACGGCCATCCTGAAATCTGGGACGTCTTCTCACTTGAGTCAAACCACCATACTGTATCATTTGTGGTCTCACACCTAGCAGATCAGGCTAACAAATTATATCAAGACAGTTTTTTCTTTTCTTTTTTCTTTTACAAATGTTTGTAAAACAGTCTGATAAGTTAAAAAATTAAAGGGTCCAATTTATAGGATTATTTTATACTCATTTATACTGCTTTTAATGCTTTTTTCCTTTCTTTTGGCAGCATCTCTGAGTTCTTGAAAAGTGCTATAGACAGTTTTAACTTGACAACCTAAACATTCTAAATTGCCCATAGCTTACTTCCTGTTGCAGTGTTGGCTAATACAATAGCTGGCAGAAAATAAGCTACTGTAGGTTTCAAACTGTTCCCCATAATTCCATGAAAACCATCTATATAAAGTTTAATTTCTTCTTCTTATTGTTGTTGTTGTTGTTGTTGTTGTTGTTGTTGTTGTTGTTGTTGTTGTTGTTGTTGTTGTTGTTGTTGTTTTCCACACTGTTGAGATGCATTTGCTGCATTTGGTATTTTCATGCAAAGCTCTCATACAAAGTGTAATTTTAATAACTGTCCCTCTTGGTCATGGAATGGCTTTAAAAACACAAGTGAGGATTTGAATTATGCACATTCTCAACAAGAGTTACAACTGTTTTAAATAATTATCTTCCTCACTCTTTTTGTTGTTGCACTCTTTGTCCATGATTGCCACATGTCATGTGTAATGTGTTCACTCTGTTTTGAGGGGTGAACGTCCATAAACATTAGGGGTGTCAAAATAATCATTTGATGCATCACGATGCATCGAATCAAATCGTTGGCAGATGAAAGAATTGAATCTTTGACAGAAGAGATGAATCATTTATGTTTAAAATATATGTTGCGTGTAATTGCCATTACACGCTGAAGAAGGGCTTTTGTTTGAAACATCCATTGTGTGGCAATAAATCTTTAAACTTGGAGTGCTGTCCCTTACGTTTTTTTAAATATATGTTGATATTCAGATTTCTAAATAAAAAGCACTTTCTAAATAAGAAAGGGAGTTGGTATTTATCTGTCTGACTTGTATTAATTGATGAAAAAGTAGCCATGTGCAGTAATATAATATAGAAAATTGAGGATGTGATACTTGCAGCTGCGATACTTTGAGCTGCATCGTGGAGTTGACGGATGAATCGTAATCGAATCAAATGATGAGGCCAGTGAAGATTCACAGCCTTGAAAAACACACATCTCAATACAACTTATTAATAAATGTCTTGAATATTACTCACACCATTACTGCACAATCTAATGTATTATATTGTGAGATACTTTGTTTTAATTGCAATTGATATAACAGGGTGGTAATTACTTGTCTCATCAGTACAATGCAGACCTGGTTCAAATAATATAAACTGCATTGAACTCTAAGCATTTGAGGAACAGTATTGGCTTCACTACTATGACGTTAGCTAATACATGTAAGTGCAAGGGGCAGTGGAGATCGCTCTTTCATCTGACTGAAGCTAATATTGTCTGCAGGTTCAGGTCTGTAAATGTAACTCAATGTTTTGTGGTAGAAGGATGCTACAAATATAACAGCAAAATGATGAATGCCTGTAGGAATATCCTATTGGAGACGAGATCATAGTGAATACCATAAAAAATATATGATTCACAGAGCCACACACACAGGGCATATGGCCATATAGTTTTGCTGTGATATTTGTAATGTTCTTCTGGAAGTGATGGGCGCCCTCTACTGCTAAATATTGAGAGTACAGTACATTTTAGAACAGGCCAACAAGAGAAGAAGACTGGTAGTGGTCTAAGTAGTGGGCACGGCATACTGTCAATGTAATATAGGAATATTATAGTGATACCATTAGATATATTAAGGTATTGTCAGGCAGTTCATATAGTGGTTAATAATATACACATTTGTCCTCCCTCCCCTTACAAGATAGTTTTGTTGTATAAGTTTGCTGTGGGGGGTCTTATTACCAACAATGATGAATCCGGTGACTGCGGAGAAGTAGAGGAGCTGGTGAGGAGGTGTGAGAACAACCTGATACATCTCAAACCATCTCAAAAACTAAAGAGCTGGTTGTTGATTTGGGTTTAGGTGCTGGGGGTTTCCAGGTTAGGCATGGTGGAGGGGGGTTGCGTTTAGGCACTGGTAGCCAGTTGTTTGGGGTAGGGTGGATATGGTGGGGGTCTCCAGGGGAAGACTACCGACCCTGGGGACCACCTGGAGACCCATCATCCTAATGCCCCACAGGCCACAGTCCCCATAGTTCCAGCCTCCAACCCCAAGGCGTAACGTTCCATGATACGCGACAGAGGGTTGATATATTACACCGTCTGAGTGAGAATGGGTTGAAGATATATACAAGAAGACTGTACAATAACCATTGTACAAATCAAATATTTTATGTATTTTACACAATTTATTCACGAGTGGCTAATCTATTTGAATTAAGGTATTTTTAGTCACATCTATTCAATGAAACATCAAGGAACCTCCATATCAGATGGTGAAAGGCAAAGAAATTGCCTGTAAAACTAATCATTGTCAACTCCCAGAAAACAGGTGTGATCTTGTTGTATTCTTCTGTCAGTTATATGCAGTGTTGGGGGTAACTCATTACAAAAGTAACATATTACATGTAATATATTACTTTTAGCAGTAACTCAGTAATATAACTTATTACTTATAGGATTTCAGTAATATTATACCAGTTACTTTGTCAAGTAACTAAAGTTACAAATTGAGTTACATTTCTTTTTTAAATCAAAGCACATTTACATAATTTCCTAATCAAATGTCTTTGTTTTTATGCAAATAACCACTATAGATGACAATAACAAAGTAAAAGGATAACAAGGATAACAGGATTTACAATTTTTTGTTTACACTGACTTCAAGATGGTTGAAATTATTTTTCGGGATGGTTCTGATGTCATTCTGCTACTGCTGTTATTACAGTGAAAGTAATGCAAAAGTAGTGTAATAAGTAACAAGTTACTCTGCACACAGTAATATTGTAAAGTAACTTATTACTTTCAAATGAAAGTAGCTAGTAATATGTAGTATATTACATTTGGAAAGTAACTTGCCCAACACTGGTTATATGTATAGTTATGAGAGAGTGCTAGAGCTAGTGAGAGTTTTGACCAGTCTAGAAGTGAGTCTCAATCCTTCACCCCTTACATTTGACATGTTCATATAGGAAATATGTTTTTTTCTATATGCAATGGCATATATGAATACAGGGTCACTTGGATGCCATTATGTATGTAGAGAAGTGGCTATCAAGTCACCTGCCTTGGTGGATTTCAATAAAAACAAACAAAATACTGTAATATCAGTTTATTGGCAAAATGAAACAGAATGAATGTGGGGAGTACACATTAACTATACTCCAGCTAGCTACCAGAAGTCCATCCAGTTTTAATAGCCCTACACTTTTTTTTGGGAAACTTTGCTTGTTAATGGAATGTTTTTCATACAGACTGTACATGGATAAAGAAAATGGGATATCTTTTGTACATTATAAAAACAACACAAGAAAGACCTTCATTGAAAGTTAGAAATTGACATAAATGCATTCCAAATGATTTACTGTATAAACCAATTTTATTTCCAACATGGATACGCAAAAGTATTTCTCCCCCTCAAAAACAACTAAAAATCGGTTGCATCAATTTGACCTTGACTCATAGTCATATCCCTGATTTAAATTGCTGTTAAATGTTAAAGAAATATTTCACTTGTCACAAAGGTTTGTCTTTTTGGGTTGAAAATGGGCTTACGCATAAAATGAAAGCTATATCTTGAAAAAAGAGAGGAAGCTTTGAACAAAACACATGCCTGATGAACATTACATGAAGGATTTTGGTGTCATCAAAGACTATCGTAAACTTGGTGCGATACTTTTGAAAATGAAAAATAAAAAAAATATTGACAATTCAAAATTAAGAATACACAAAAAAGAATACAAGAAAATGACCTACTTTTAAAAAATTCAAGGAGTGACCAGCCTCTAAGAAAACACTGGCAATGTTCATTTAGATTCAAATTCACACAAATGACTAAAATTATATACAATGTACTAAAAACAGAATTCACAATAACTCAACACAGGAAAAAACAACAAAAAACACCATGTAGGTGAATTTTCCAGTTGCCCAAATCATTTGTCAAGCAGAGTCTCCCCAACATAGCTCAGCTTCTGTCACTTATCGTTGAAAAATATGATTTCTCTTAAGATTTTTTGGGGGGGAAACAAAGGGATTACTTACAGAGGAACAGTCCAAACAGATACCAGCAACACTGCCATCGTAATCTTAGCCTGAGAGCAGAAAGGCAACATACTGTGGAGGGAGGGATCTCTCCCTCATCCCCCCCAGTTCTCCTCCCCCATCAATTCTTAGTTTCTCAACTCATTTTCCCAAGACCTCTCTATTGACATGTTCCCCATCACTCTCCAAAGCTCAAAACTCATTTATCTAAAGTGCTCCAAGGAAACTGGACAGACAAAAGAGATGGACGAGCCTCAAAAGAAGAAGAATCCAACAGAATATAAAACAAACACACATTATTATTATTATTTTTTACATTTGGGCAAAATGTTTCACAAAATACAGAGTGGACATTTTTTTTTTACGTTCTGTCGCCCCGCACCCCCCCCCCCCCCCCCCCCCCCCCTTTCTGTGTATCTGTAGTGAGTGTCACTTCTTCCTGTGATCTTTAGTACTTTGGCACTTTGGTGTAGTCCTCCTTGTGGACGTTCCTGCACAGGCAGATGGACAGGATCATACCCAGCAGCTGCAAAGCAACAACAGAAGACAGATGAAACATTTTACATCTTCCAAACCCCTTTTTTCCCCTCATCTACAGTGCCCAAGAGTGGCCGTCCTGTAGGGAAAAATAAAATTCTGCCATTTAAAAAAAAAAAAAAAAAAACTTGCGCACGAGTTGCATAAGGGTGCAAATAGATAGAAAACATTTGTACATAATAAGTTCATGTATTAGTTCCAAACCAACTGCACCAACCCCATCCGAGACTTGGTGTTGGAGAGTATAATATGTTTGTGTTTCTTATTATTAAAGTAACACTCCGCCCATTTTCAACCAGCTTTGTATCATTAGACCATCAGTAGTATATCAGAAAACTGTAAACTGTTTTGAAGTCTGTCATTTAATTTGACAGTTATTGAGTGTTAAAGTGTGGACCAGTGACATCACTGGTCCACACTAACTCAAATTAATAACTCATTAACTCAAATCAACTCTCAAACTGTAAACGATTTTGAAGTCATTCATCTAGTTTTACAGTTATTGAGAGTTGATTTGAGTTAATGAGTTATTAATTTGAGAGCACAAAATATTATGTGCCCTCAATATGACAAATCATTAGCATTACTGTAGCTAGCTGCTCATTAGCTTATCCAGAGGAAAGTTAACAAGTTAATTCATGTGCTTTTGCTTCAGGCAGGGAATGATCTAATTCTGGAGATTCAGTGACATTAAATGCTAAATGTAATTTTAATTTACCATACAGCCAAGAACAGACAGACATGTTTATGATTGATGGTGTTGTACCTCAATCACAGCCACTCCGAGGCAGATGCCCAGGACGACCCCAACGTTGGTGAGGAGCCAGCTCTCCACACTGGCAGAACAACCCTGGGTAACACACACAGTCAAGTTATCATCAGGGACAAAGACAACCCTGGGTAACACACACAGTCAAGTTATCATCAGGGACAAAGACAACCCTGGGTAACACACACAGTCAAGTTACCATCAAGGACAAAGACAACCCTGGGTAACACAGTCAAGTTATCATCAGGGACAAAGACAACCCTGGGTAACACACATTACATAGTCAAGTTACCATCAAGGACAAATACAACTGTGGGTAACACACACAGTCAAGTTACCATTAAGGACAAAGACAACCCTGGGTAACACACATAGTCAAGTTACCATCAAGGACAAAGACAACTGTGGATAACACACACAGTCAAGTTGATTTCACATCAGGGACAAAGACAACCCTGGGTAACACACACAGTCAAGTTGATTTCACATCAGGGACAAAGACATGAAAGCAGCTCGTGATTTGACTTGGCCATGCTGTTCAACTGGCTGAAAGCCTCATACTGTACAAAGATAGCTCAAATTTGTGATTCACCTCAATGTGAAGTTGAAAACAAAATAAATGCTGATGTGAAAGACTGAATAAACAAGGCAATAGTAAAGATGCGGTACCCCAAACATTGTTTGGGCTACCCCCCCCCCCCCTCCCCCCTTTTTTGTTTATCAATTGGTTGTGGTACCAGTACTTTTACAACTGATACTACTGGTACCGAATTGCAATGCAGATTTAGGTGCCTCACTTAGGTACGATGCCCCAGCTGCTGAGTGAAATAACCGCCCTCTGATGTCAATAAACCAGCACTGCACGCAACTCACTAACATGATCACATTAGATTCTGAATCTCAATGGAAATATTCCTGGTTAATTCAACTATCATTTGGAGTACGCCGCTTGAACAATCCTCTTAAAAGAAACAGTATCGGTTCAGACTCCATTTAGGCACCGGCACCGTTATTAAAGTATCATTGTATGGCCTAAATGGTAAATGGTCTGCATTTATATAGCGCTTTTATCCAAAGCGCTTTACAGTCAGTAGGTACATTCACCCATTCACACACCGATGGCGGCAGGCTAACACACAGGGTGCTGGCACACCAACGGGAGCAATTTGGGGTTCAGTGTCTTGCCCAAGGACACTTCGACATGCAGACTGGAGGAGCCGGGAATGGAACCACCGACCTCTTTTATCCAAAGCGATTAGTGGACGACCCGCTCTACCTCCTGAGCTACACCGGTATTGGAAAAAATAAGAAACGTTACCCATCCCTACTGATAACTGACAGACAAATAGACCTTGAGACAAATAGACCTCGTGTATGCTTATCTGTCCCCATGGCTTGGTCGAGGTCAACCAACACACAATACCACACTCATCATGCTAACGGCTGTCATGTTTTCAAATGCCAGAACAGTGTGCAAATGTGTCCCAAAAGTGCATCAGTGTATAAGTGTGTGTGCATCAGTAAAATATTGGCCTTTAATTTGGCGCCCTCATTAGGCCAATCAGTGTCATTTTTTTTCTTTAATATTTTTTCCCCCCGATTATTTATCCCATTTTTATCCCCCTTAGTGCTAATTTACTTTTTATTTATCCTGGTTGCTACTCCACCCTCTGCCGATCTGGGGAGAGCCGAAACTGGCTCCATGCTTCCTCCGAGACATGGGCAGTTAGCCAGCCGCTTCTTTTCATTTGACAGGGGAAGCTTCACCGGTAGGACATAGCACGTGGGAGGTTCACGCTATTCCAACCGGTTCCCCTCCCTCTGAACAGGCGCCCTTAACGACCAGGGGCCGGTTGCACCAACTGGTCTTACACTGGTCTTAAGCTAAGTTGGTCGTAACTTTACGACCTAACAGCTACGCCGGTTGCACCAAGACGACTTAAGCCTTATTTTCACTAAGACCAGGCGTAACTCCTACGCCTCGTCAGGAGGAGGCGTAGAGCCTGCCTGTAACAGAGATCTCCGCGGAGACCTTTTTGACCGTCATCGTCGTAACACCGCCAGTTCGCCGTCTTTGAAAGCACGACGTTAGATTATAACTAACTAGTTAACCTAACCCGCCTTCCAAAATGTTGCCGTTAGTTTTTTAGAAGTTAATATATAGAATTGGGAACGTTACATTCAATTTCATTCAGACTGACTCTGTCTGCTCAATAGCCGCCATTTTTCCCCCGGAGCGAGGGAGGATGGGAGGAGGGAGGGTGTTTTACAGTAGTGGCTGAGAGAGCGTAGTGGCACAGTGCTCCAAGCAGGTCGCGAGGCACATTTTTTGCAACATCATCCAATCAGGGTGCATTCCCTGGCAATTCACATGGACGCGCATTGCTACGACCAGCATAGTTAAGACCAGACATAAGCCGTGTTGGTGCAACAGTCCATGGTCTTAACTAAGACCGACGTAGGAGTTACGACCAGGCATAGTTAAGACCAGTTGGTGCAACCGGCCCCTGAGGAGGAACCACATTAGCAACCAGGATATTGCATGTTTTGGTGAAGGGGGTTCCTATATGAAGGAAACCCCTGGGAGGCACGGGGAGAACATGCAAACTCCACACAGAAAGGCCCTTTTTGACGGCCCCACCCGGGCGGTGGGCACTCGAGGACATGCGGACGGGCACGCACTCCTTCAGTGCTCACAGCGTCCCAGGTGAGAATCGAACCCAGGACCTTCGAGCTGTGAGGCGACAGCGCTTACCACTGCACCACTATACCCCCCCCAATCAGTGTCATTTGAAGGATAGCTGGATTTGTGCAGAAAATTCCATGTCAGTTAGACTTATACAGTGTAGGAGTTACAGCCTTTCAAGGTTACAGATATCGATCTTTAATTAAAGCGCCCCCATCGGGCCAATTTGGGGACAATAAAACGAGCTGATGGTTTAGAAATCGCTGTTTTTACCCCATCGTATACGGGCCAGTCGGGTGTCTGCGCCTCACAGAAGCCGTGGTCGGAGACGTTCCCGGTGGCGATAGTGATGTTCTGGCAGGAGCAGGGAAACAGCAGCTGGGAGCTGTTGACGATGACCATGTTATCGCTCCAGTCCATACGCCCGGTCCAGCCGCAGCACTCCATCTTCAGAGGAGGACCACAACACAGATGAATATGAATACCGAGTGAATCATCTGCATGCTCATTGAAAATCAAAAACGGGCTTGAGAGACTCGGCAAGGACACAATCACAATGAGAACACAGTTGTCTGGTGTGGAGAAAGGGTAGCGTCCCCTGAAAAAAATATATTTTCAAGGGCATTGAGGTTGACTATTATATATTATAGGTGTAGTCAATGCGTTGACGATGAGAGCAGGACAAATTGGAGCTTGGCGTCTACATTCATTTTCCTGACAGATGGGAGATTAAGAGCTGGGCAGGACGCGTCCTCGTCAGTTTTCTTAATGCAAGACCACTGACGCACGCGCGCACGCACACACACACACACACACACACACAATATGTTTACATGCAAACTGAGAATTCAATCTGAATGCCAGTTTTGCGTTGGCCTCTTTGTCACAGCCTAATGTTGGCAGGTATGTAATAGGAACATTTCAGTTGAAGACTAGTAGGATTAATTACGTTGTCTGTGAAAACATCCTCACACTTTCTGAATTGCTCCAAAAGTAGTTTTCACTTTGCTCAACATAGATCAGATTCAGCGAGCACAGATCTGACCCCAGGTCTGTGCTTCCCACTCACCGTCCGCTGGATGAAGTCCCAGGCCTGCTCTGTGGTCGTGTTGTGATCATGGTAGTTATCCAGAACCTTGCGAACGACCTTTGCCAAGATCTCGTCATTGACCTGAAACAAAGTGTGGGGGTGGGGGGTGGGGGGGGGGGGGGGTGGGGTGTTCATAACATAAATCCTGTGAAACACTGACCAAACTAAATGTGAAGAGGAATCCTTCAAAGACTAATTCATCCCCAAATGAAAATTCAGTCATTATGTCAGATAGAAGTTTCTCACAAACTAATAAAGTTAATGGATCCATCTTTTAACTGCTCCAAAAAAAAGATACGACGAAGGCCATCTCCAAATTTGCACATTAAAGTCGAGGTGAACCCGTTCGTCACGTGCATCTGAGTCCGTTTCAGACTGAAAACAAATTGAGAGGCGGACCATATATGGAGTCGATGATTTGATTTGACAATTCTGTCGACTGGCTTTGGCATTGGTCAATCATGGCGTGTTCCACCCCCAAATCGAGTGGGATTCAGCGTGTTGTCGTGCTACGCGAGTGGGATCCGCAGAGTACCAGGCAGCCACCTGCATCATGCGGAGCGAGCGGACAATCCGATGCATGGGTGCTGCCCGCCCGCCTGAAAACTCCGAGGGGCGACCCCTGACAGCCACGCTCTCGGAGGCGCGTGCCATTATCGGTATAAATGTAAATAATATTCCTGGAATGCGTGTTTTAACGAGCCACATTTCTTTGCATTCTTAGACATTATTGTTTTTGTTTTTTGTTCATGTTTCATACAATTGGCCATGTTAGTAGTTAGTTTATGGGATAGGAATTCTGCCAGATGACAGGCACTAGGCGCCATTTTCTACTTCATTTGGAAGAGCAAATTATCCTGAAATGAAGATTTGATTGACAGCTGCATGTCGTGAAATGATTGGTTTAAACGGGGTAGAAATTTGATAGTACTAGGTGACATCAGCAAACTGTACATTACTGTTATCAATGAAATCTTGAAAAATGAACTTTTGATGTGAAAAAGTGTGAAAAACTAAAGAAATAAGATTTTTGTGATTTTTTTTGGCATACATTATTAAATAGGTGCACTGCATGCATACCCAGGTATTTGAACTAAAAGAAAAGAAAAGTCATTTTTGGGTTCAGCTCGACTTTAACTCTTTTTCGAAAAGGCAACAACCACCTAAAGCAAGCGTAAGCCTGTGTTCACACCTGGCGCTTAACATAAGCAGAGCTGAAGCTTGAGGCAGGCTCAAGCTGAGCTGACGCTTAACCAGTCACACAAGAAGCCTTCTCTTTTCCTCAGCGCCTCGCACTGAGTGGGCGCCTTGAACCTGCCCACGACTCCCATCGACTTCATCGAAACTAGCTAGTGAGGAAAATATTGGAGGTACACACTCAACCTTTGGACCCTTAGTGCAAAATGTTTTTTTTTAGCTGTCAGAAGATGGCCCCCGTTAACTTCAATAGTCTGAGAGAACACAGAGGAAACTAGCTGGTCCCACCAACTTCAATAGAAGTTCGACTGACATGAGGAGGTGAGGAGATAAAGACTGAATTTGGTGAACTATTCCTCAAAACCAAAACAAAACCAAATCAAAAACAAGTTGAAATAATGACTGGGTACTGTACATGCAATTCTAATAACATCAGTATCTGGGCTTTTAGCAATAGCAATATAGGGAAAGAATAACCAAGGCTGTGTTTGACTGGTTCCATGTGTGACGCTGAAGACCAGATGCAGTAAATTTGTGTTTATTGCTCAAAACATTTCCCTCTAAGAGCCCATGGCTGCAAACCCAGTAAACCCTGGGACATAACCGGCTTTGGAGGGACACAGTTCAACATGCTGAAAAAGCAGATCCCCTCTTTTCGGAGCACAAGGGGCGAATCTTGCCTTGAAATTAAATTTGGCAGAACGCAATGGATGATTCAGGATCTAGTTCAGTTAAAATAAGCAGGGATAATATCTGTCTGCAGAACTGAATTCCTGCTTTTTTTGGTAGCATATCCTCTTCAGGTGCTTTGTGTGGCTTCTTGAGGGGACGGGCGGCTGGATTGGTCAGGAAATCTGAGCTCAAAATGAGTCCGCCTCAGCCAGGGTGACATGTAGTCCAAAATCACTGAGTTTTGTTTGTGATGTGTGTATGTCAGAGTGTTAGCTGTTACTCTTACTTTGCTGACATTTTTACTTGAGATTAAATCTAATCTAAGCAAAATTATGATTATGGCTCTGATCCTTATGGGGGAGCCTACAAAATGTGCACCGTTCTCTGTAATTGATGTGATTCAAAATGTAGCACGGTGCAATTGTTCAGTCAAAATAGTAAAATTACTGGGGAAAAATCCTCAACATACAATCGCACACACAAAAAAACGACTCAATTGCAGTAACAGACGGTAGTAACGTTACGTTCACCATTGCTGTTGTTGCCTTTCTGTTCATCTGGGAAAATGCTCCAGACGAGACACCAGGGGGTGCTACAACAACAAATGCTGCCACTTGGGTTTTATTTTCAGTTTGCTGGTTGCAATGCCACAGCAGTATCTCATCAAGCCAGAGGGCTGCATTCTCATAACAATGATGGTATGCTTGTTGTGGAAAAGCACCAGAAGAAGAACAGAATACATTCTATTCCTCGCAGATCACGTTGTTATCATGTTACAGTCGCAGCGCGCATACCTTTTGCTTTTGATGGCATGTTAAGACAAATAGTGGGCGTGAAACAACACAATCAGAAGAGAGGTATATTATGTAAGGTGTGCTGCGAACAACCACATTCCAACCTTTAACCAGGCATGTCCAAAGTCCGGCCCGGGGGCCAATTGCGGCCTGCTGACCGATTTTAAGTGGCCCTCGGCTCGTCTCTCAAAAATATACTATATGTGGCCCTCCACACAGTGTTGGTTAATCAAGCAAGTTCGATTTGCATTTCTTCCGTTCCAACGATGATAACACTATCATACAGTTTGTACAAGCACCAAGTAGGAACAGCACAGGCAGAACTAATGTTTTCAGATGGTAAACAAAATACTTAGAGGCTTAGAGTACATAGAGTACAATTGTGTGTGTGTGTGTGTGTGTGTGTGTGTGTGTGTGTGTGTGTGTGTGTGTGTGTGTGTGTGTGTGTGTGTGTGTGTGCGTATATATATACACTATATATATACACATATATATATGTATATATATATATATACACACACACACACACACACACACACACACACACATACATATATCCCCCTGTATTTCCACATTATCGAATCTGGCCCCCATTCCAAAAAGTTTGGACACCGCTGCGTTGAACTCATCCGCCCTTTGTGGGCACTATCAACTCAAATGGGGGCACAAGTTAGTACCCCTAGGGGTACTTTGAAGGACTGCAGGTTCAGACATTTCTAAAATCTTGCTGTTAAGTTATTATGAACAATTGTGAAACAATTCCACCTTAATAAATGTATTATACTACCCTTTGCATCCACTTATTTGTGCGAAACATTGCGATGACCCAGAGCCATTAAAGAGAGAGTCGCGCCAACGGAAGTCCAAAAAGCTTGATCGTCACGTGACTCGCGTAGCTATGAGCTCTATTCTAGCTACAGTAAGTTCCAAGGATAGTTCCAGGAAGTACATGGTGGGCCATTTGAATGCATAAAATAAATGCTGATAATAATATACAATTTGATTCTTTAAACGTCTGACCCTTTCAAAGTACATCACAAAAGGTCCATTCTGCTGCAACTACAGCGCTGCTTAATCCACAACCTTACTTCCGGGAACTATTGTGAGGTCAAATATAAAAAAGGTCCATTGGAGTGAATGGAGATGGTGCAACTTGTTAGTATCTCAATGGCTCTGGGATGAACCATGAAGAGCACAGAACGGCACTGCAGGGAGAGATGATAGGAAGTGACATCACTCTGTGGCGTGTCTTACTGCTTTATTGCTTGTTGCCTCTTGTTTTTAATTATTTTTTATTTTATTTTTTGCACTATGTTGTAACGGAGTCTACAGCACAAGAATTTCACACGTGATACTTGTACTACGGAGTGACAATAAAAATCTTGAATCTTGAATCACTCACCACGTCTTTATGGAAGTAGAGGAGCGCGCCGGCTACGATCTGAGCGATGAGGATCAGCAGGAGGCAGGTGAAGTACTGAGGAGCACGGAGGAAGGATTTGTGAGATACCACACTCCACAACCACATCAAACCGCCCTCCCCAAACAAACCACAACTTAACGGGGCCCCTATTATGCCAATATATATATATATATATATATATATATATATATATTATTCTGAGACTCCATTAGAGTAGTTTTGCGCGGCACATGTTACCGCCCCCTTTAGGGGGGAAAACACAAGCCTCTCCACGTTGACTTCAATGTAAAATTGCACTACCAAAAAACGATAGAAAAATAACAATCAATCTCGTTTATTACCCCAAAAACACCATGACATGACAATATATTACAACTCGTCTGGCCATAGAATGGGCAAGATACCCCGGAAATATTACTTTGACCCATCAAAAATCATGTGACTCATGTCACATGTGAGGTGTGACGTTCTTTTTTTTACAGCCCCGTGACTCGTCAGTCTAGTAGTAGCCGCCAAGTAGCCGGGTACGACGACGCTGGGCTCTGCGAGTCAGCATTCTAAGCATGGGCAAGTATCTGGTTCTACCTCTGAAATATTGAGCCCATACAATACTGTCGCTTTGGCCTCAAATCGTGCTGACCAGGCTAAACCTGTGCGTTAGCTAACTGCTGCCCTTAAAAACTTTGGACCGGGTTTCCATTTGATATCGGATTATCTGAACCAACTACCACCTTTAAGACAACTTTGGATCCATTTTTAGTCCCCTTTGGTTGTGTTTTGTATTCTCCATGTTTTGCTCGACATATTCTCACTTACCACGCCCAGCAGACAGCGGATCTCGTAAATGGCGCCCAAGCAGCCCAGGAAGGCCATGAGCATGGAGAAGGCCCCCACTCCAATCAGGATGTAGCAGGCCACCTTCACAGACAGGCAGTCCTCTACAGGGAGACAACAGCACACCATAGATTAGGAACCATATTGCTGTGTGGTATACATCCAGCATGTCTCCTCCCCCACCCTCCCTTTTTTCCTCAAGTTTAATTTATTTATCCTTTCAGAATGGCAACAGTCAGACATACAACCACAGAAAAGACATCACAATTAACACGGACATTTGACCACAAAGTGCTCCACATCAGCATCCCTATCGATGAGATATTGGGGAATACTACAAAATGCAAGTGGCGCACCCTCATATTTCATATTTAAGGCTGGACAATATGGTTGAAAAACACAACAACAACAAGAAGGGCCCACACTCAGGGGTGGGTTTTGGCAAGGACCTCACAATATGATGCATATCACGATACATGGGTCACGATGCGATTGTATCACCATACATATTGTGATATATGCAATAATGTACATCCAATTATATTGTAACTTAGTGGACAAATTGAGTCAAAACTATTTAATTCAACATTTTCATTCCGGTTTATTAGAACGGTATTTGCAAATTTGCACAGCTGTGTTACTGAACACACTGAAATAAACAAGTGCATAAGTGTTCGTATTGTGTCACTGAACACACAGCTGTGGGAAAAAACCCATACAGCTACTGTATATGTCACAATATTTTTCTGAAATATCGATGCAGTATTGTGGGGAAAATATTGTGATATAAATATTGCCCTATCCATTTTATTGCCCGGCCCCGATTAGCTCATCCATTCAGGTGTTTGTAGGCATCTGCAAGTAACTGAACGCTCTAAAGTCCTTGGATGGAGCAGAAATACATTCTCAATGCAACACACACTGCCATATCATCTGACATGGAAAACCCTATTCAGCGCATCCTGATTCGGAGTGAATGGAGCAAGTCTGGAGTTGGCTCCAGGCAGCAATGAGATATCTAACCAACTCAGGACTTTTCCAGTGTGTGGCGATAAAGGAAAGACGTGTGTGTGTGTGTGTGCACTTCTACATTCAGCCCGCAAAGGGTGTGTGTTTGTGTGTGTGTGTGTGTGTGTGTGTGTGTGTGTGTGTGACATATGCTCTGCCAAACATTCCAGGATGTATGTAAAAGAAAGTGAGAGAGAAGCACCGTGCGCATCTCACTTCGTCTGTGTGCGCAAGTCTGTTAGAAGCGTTATCAAACACGATCCAGACCTCACCACAGAACGTCAACACTATACTTTATCTTGACAGTTCAAAACGTAAGGCAACTCTATATATACACACAACCATTGCCAAATTACACGTAATTGCAGAAAATTATTCGGTGGATGGAGTTTTGCGCTGGATTGGCAAGAAATACAATACAATTAATATACACAGTGCAAAATAAATAAACGGATCTTTAAGAATAGTACGTTCAGGTTGAAGACACTGTCAGTCGAGCCTACTGTGTATACTGTGTATCTATAAAATGCATTTATTTTTAATGATACAGCTAACCCTAACCACCACAGTGAAATAACCCAGTACAAACGGTAACGTTCGTATCTTGGTATACTCCAGGACCAGCATTGTAGTCATCTTAATTTATGGAATAAATTAAGGGGGGCACGGTGGCTCAGTGGTAGAGCTGTCCCCTCACAGTCAGAAGGTCCTGAGTTCGATTCTCGCCTGGGACACTGTGAGCGCTGTGGTTGTGTTCCCCCCCATATCTTCAGTGCCCACTGCCCAGGTGGGGTATCTCGTCGTAAGGGCCCTTCTCTCTGTGTGGAGTTTGCATGTTCTCCCCGTGCTCCCCCAGGGGGTTCCTCCGTATATAACCCCCCCACTAAAAACATGCAGAAGATCAGATCGTCATCGTCATCCGACCAGTGACGACAACATCCGAAGTTGGTCCCCAGGCGCTGTACGAGAAAGCGACCACTGCTCCTGGCCTGCCCCCCGGAGGAAAAGGACATGCCTGGATGGGTTAAATGCAGAGGACACTTTTCACCGGCCACCATCAGCATGAGTGTGTTGTGGCCGTATGCATGTATTGTGGTGTTCGTGTGACAATAAAAGACGGGCTTGTCCGTTACGAGAGAGTTTAAAAAAAAAAAAGTTTCTTAAAATACCATAATATTGCCGTCATGCTCTCATCATGAATCGTACGAAACAAGACACTGCAGAGTGAGTTTCCAAATGTGTCACCGAAACTGAAGAAGATCACAAACAAGTGAGCGGCTGCAGTGTGTGTTGCAGGGTGTGGTGTCATGCAGGAGACGCCATGGGAGCTACTATTCAAGCCCTTGTTTTATTTATTTATTTATTTGTATTATAATAATAATAATAATAATAATAATAATAATAATAATAATAATAATAATAATAATAATAATAATAATAATAATTATTATTATTATTATTATTATTATTATTATTATTATCATTATTATTTTATTTGGGAATTGGGGAACTATCATTCGGTTAAAATGCACCGCAGCAACATCTGTGATGTCAAACTGAGGATGTTTGCGGAAAGTCAAAGCTCAGAAATCCACTTGATCTGGTTTTGATTTTCACTAACTCCTTGCTCCAAATATCCTAATAGGGTTGGAACTAGGAAACCCCATAAAAAGAATAGGCTCTCCCTGTTGAGTCAGGTAGGGACCTACAGTAGGGCAGTTTGAACAGTCACTCCACAGACAAAACCAGGTTGTGCACACGTGCAGCAGACTGGAACCAACACGTCATTGTGTTGCTGTGTTCCAAATGTGGCATTTGATAGGCTCAATGCTGCCCCCCCCCCCCACCCCCCCCCCCACCACCACCATTCCCCTCCCAACGCCCCTGCATGGGCCTCTGCTGGCACACAGTCCTTGTGGTCCTGACTGCTGGCACACAGTCCTTGTGGTCCTGAAGAAAACGTGGGACACCCCGGGGGATCAGTGAAGCAGGGCACAGCTCACACACTCCAGACAAAAGAGAAACTAGCGGAGTCGACGACGGAGAATGAGGCCCAATGTCCACCAATGTCCACCAGATGCGGTCCAGCTCCTGCGGAGCGGCCAAAGACCAGGGACAATGTCCTCACACTCGGCGTTCTGAGAGCACTCACACACACTGTCTGAGGCATCTCTCTCTCTCTGTCTCTGTCTCTGTATCTCTCTCTCACACACGCGCTCACTGGCCATCTCTCTTTCTCCATTACACTCGCTCATGGCACGGTGTCTCAGTGGTTAGCACTGTTGCCTCACAGCAAGAAGGTCCCAGGTTCGAACCCCGGTCCGTCCCAGGTCCTTTCTGTGTGGAGTTTGCATGTTCTCCCCGTGTTTGTGTGGGTTTTCTCCGGGTGCTCCGGTTTCCTCCCACCATCAAAGACATGTATGTTAGGGTTAATACTCCTGTCAGTGACCCTGACCAAGGCAATGGCAAAAGAACTGGAGTTGGTCCCCGGGCGCTGCACTGCGGCTGCCCACTGCTCCTAGTTCTAGGAAGGTTCCTAGTATGGTAAATGGCCTGCATTTATATAGCGCTTTTATCCAAAGCGCTTTACAATCAGTAGATAGTCTACATTCACCCATTCATACACCGATGGCGGCAGGCTGCCACGCAGGGTGCCTACACACCATCGGGAGCAAGGAGGGTTAAGTGTCTTGCCCAAGGACACAACGACAGCAGCTGGGAGGGAGCGGGGATCGAACCGCCAACCCTTGCGTCATTGGCCGACCCGCTCTACCTCCTGAGCTAAAGCCGCCCCATAGTAGAGGATGGGTCAAATGCAGAGGATGAATTTCCCCATGGGGATAAATAAAGGATAACTTAAAAAACTTAAGCTCGGAACAGATTCGTGCCCATGTCATCTCGTCAGGGAGGAGATACACAGGAAGACCCCCATCACACACACACCAGCAGACTGAGGAACAGGCACCACCAGCACGCACACAAACTTAATTGGAGGCAATTAAGCTTTGCAGACTGTGGAGGGTCGACCCCCTCCCTACACGAGCACGGTACTGGAGCGACACAGAGGAGGCCTGTGAACCTCCACATGTTGGAAACGCTGATTGGCTGAAGGAGCTGTCTGTCAAGGCAAGTACGCCCATTGAAAACGATAGTGGCGTCAGCGGAGGACCAAAATACGTGACTCATTAGCCAATGAACAGCCAGGAAAGGGTCTCGCGCTACTTTTGAATGCTAAAATAAAGCTGATAATGTACAATTTGATTCAAGAAAAAAAAAACTTTCAGAGTACAACACAAACTGTCCATTTTGCTGCAACTCGACAGTGACCAGGACTTCCTGGAACTCTTGAGAGTAAAAAACGGGTCCATTGGAGTGAATGGAGATGTCGCGACTCTTCTATCTACACGGCTCTGGTCCAGACTGATACGTAGAGTGAGATCACATGATCAGGGTGGTTTTTAGCAGGCTTTGACCAAGCAGGCTGATGTCATCATCTCTCACATGCTGCACCAAGCAGATCACTGATTCATCCTCGACACCACGGTGACATCTTTGACCCCAGCAGGCCACCAAAACATGCCATCCTACCGACCATCAATACATCTCATTTACATGCAGACACAAAGCTAAACTGTCCTCTGCTCTTAAGCCCTCAGCTCCTTGCGGTCGGCATCGTATGACTGCATTCCCAACCACGATAAAATCCCTGGACTCACTCTCCTCCTCCGCTTCTTCGCCAGACCAGTGATGTAGTGTGTCTGTGTGTGTGTGTGTGTGTGTGTGTGTGTGTGTGTGTGTGTGTGCGTGTGTGTGTACGGCTGTGTGTGTATGTGTGTGTGTAGTGATGAGTAAAGCAGTGAGCGCACTGGGC
The DNA here is from genome assembly GCF_964638095.1 of Poromitra crassiceps. Classification (NCBI taxonomy): domain Eukaryota; kingdom Metazoa; phylum Chordata; class Actinopteri; order Beryciformes; family Melamphaidae; genus Poromitra; species Poromitra crassiceps. The sequence goes on along the minus strand of NC_139645.1, from coordinate 12,872,511 downwards.
TGATGTGATGCATGCTGATGCTGGCTGGGGCAGAAAGGGTCCAGTGTCCGCGGGGAGGACACCTGCTGAGCGGCCAAAGACCAGGGACAATGTCCTCACACTCGGCGCTCTGAGAGCACTCACACACTGTCTGAGGCGTCTCTCTCTCTCTCTCTCTCTCACACTCACTGGCCGTCTCTTTCTCTATTACACTCGCTCAATGTCTCTCTATTTTCCTGGCTGGCGGTCCTTCTTCAATCAACTGTATGCCTTTCTGTCTTGCTGACACTGATCCTCTCTCTATCACTTGTCCTCACACTCGGCGTTCTGAGAGCACACACACTTTTTTTTTCTCTCTCTCTCTCTCTCTCTCTCTCTCTCTCTCTCTCTCTCTCTCTCTCTCTCTCTCTCTCTCTCTCTCTCTCTCTCTCTCTCTCTCTCTCTCTCTCTCTCTCTCTCTCTCTCTCTCTCTCTCTCTCTCTCTCTCTCTCTCTCTCTCTCTCTCTCTCTCTCTCTCTCTCTCTCTCTCTCTCTCTCTCTGATAAACTCCCACATGTTTGGCTGGGCTAGACAAAGACCCCTAAACTGACCAAAAATAGACCACAAACCCCCATTTGATAAGATGTTGTCTCAGGATCCTAACGTGATGCTGCCGGATGGTTTGTTTTCACATAACCACATCGGGAAATCGTTTCAAAGGGCAGGCACATCACAAAAATGTGATGAACCATCTCTATCACGGGCTCGCTTCTCGCTGGCGTCACACCTAAAGCCCGCCCCATAGCTGCCTCTGGACACCGATTGGTGCGAACTTCTTGGGGTTTGGATTCAAACCAATAGGAGCGCGTCAATCAATCAATCAATCAAATGCACTGCAGCCACAAGGCATGTGTGTGTTTTGAGTAAGGGGTCTTGCTCTTACATTGTATGCTACGGATAGCGCTCTCTCCAGACACATGTACTGTATTACCACAGCTAAGAGGAACATGTATTATTACCACAGCTAAGAGGAAGAAGGAGCGTGTCGCTGAAGCCATGATGAGAAACACAGACATATAAAGAGGAAAGGGGGAGAAGAGAGAGGGAGAATTGTTGTAGGGTGGTATGGCTAAACGGTAGGCCTGCCGCGGTAGTCGGTGTTACCGGTGTTACACGGTGGTCTCGGGCATACACCGAATACATTACTTACCCACCGACACCGGCGCAGGGCAACACATGCCAAATTCATTCCATGCAGTCTGACTCGGTCGAGTAAAACGTAGTGAGGTGTAGCTTCGTGAAACGGCCTCTAGTTTCCCCGGCTGGGCGGGGTCCTTCGGGCCAATCACAGTCTATGCGCTTAACACGGTAAACTCCACCGCCGGCACGCGCCGGGTGACAAACAAACGCACCTTCAAACGCCCAGCACAGACAGTATCCAGAGTCGCGGTGCTGAGAGGTTGTGTTGTGAAACGCCAACAAAGAAGAAACTAACGTTATTCTCTTTCCCATTTTCAACCCAATGAGTAAAATCTGTTCAATGAATTCAACTTGTTTGTTTATATGAAGTATCAGCAGTGACAGATACACAGCTCTCCTTGATAAGCTAACTTGTATAAACATTTAGTATAGTACACAGTATACAGTAAACATTTACATTAAAATCTTTAATAATCATCTGTTTTTTTTGTTGGTCCAAGTGAAATGCTCTATGGTCTCTCATGATTCCAAATAATCACTTGGTTTGACAAAGTAAAACAATTTTTATAAGCATTTTACAAAGTGTAGATGAGAAAAAGAATGGCGGACGAATGGCTCTGGTGCGTATGCCTACACCGGTATTGGGTGTGACTTTGGCTCTCTAACTGAGCCGACAAATATCTCCTCTTGTAAACTGTACACTGTCACCGCTAACACCGGTGTTGTTTATTAATACGGGTCATGTATGTCTAGAGAGACAGACAAGAGAAGCAGAGGGAATCTGGTGGACACTTGTGTTTACCAGTGCACAATTTCACGTGGCGGAAAATACACTGGTGCATATGTGCACAAGGAAACGGCACCTCAACGGAGCCACAGGGAGAGAACGCACGCACACGTACACACACGCACACGCACACGCACACGCAGACACACACGCACACACACACGCACACACACACACACAAAGGAAGGAAGATTGGGGTCAGAGGCAGCAAGGTAGGAGCCCCCTTTCACTACCTCCTTTATTTTCCCACAGCGCTGCGCCAGCAGCACTGCCGGGGTCAGCAGGTGGCACAGTCTAATTACTAACCTGCCTTAGTCAACCTTCTGTCTTAATGTGTGGAAGACAGAATGACATGTGTTTACTGTGGACAGCATCAGAACTAGTGAGAGAGAGAGCCGCCTGCCTTTTACGGACAAATTTGCATATTACCATTTCCCCATATAAACATTGTGCAACAAGAAACTTCATTATGCAGCACATGAAAAAGTAGCTTGCAGCTAATTTTAACAAGTGACAGGTTTCAGTTACCAAATGTGTATCATGTACACACACACACACACACACACACACACACACACACGCGCGCGCACACACGCACACACACGCACACACACGAGCCTGCAGCTATAGAGCCTGGCCTGCTTTCAGCCTGTTAATCATGAGTCCATTTGTGTTGGCCTACATCTGCTGCTCCACAAGTGGATTAGTGTAAAGGTCCACTGGAGGAAAGAAAGACAAGGAAGTAGTGCTGGCTGTTTGTCCCTTTGTGTCTTTAAAGGGACAGCTCACCCTAAAATCCTAAATACATATTTTTCCTCTCACCTAACCAGCTAACCAAAAGGGTTGGAATTGGGGGGTTAGATCACCATATGATTCCCGAGCGCGGCACCGCTCCCCCAGGGGATGGGTCAAATGCGGAGAACAAATTTCGCACACTCAGGTGCGTGACAATCACTGGGACTTTACCTTTACCTTTACCTGTAGTGCTATTTATCCATCTATATCGTTTTGGGATAGTTGCCTGAGTTTTGGAGATATCGGCCACCAGGGTAGGAAATTAACTTTTTTAAACCAGGGCTATTTTTGCCTGTGAAATATATTTCAGGGGCATCTTGGATCATTTCCAGGGCAATCTGATCAAATGTTGGGAAATACTTTAGTTGCACCTATGTAGCATGACAGATCAATCAATGACTCTTATCCAAGCATATTTTATATCTAAAAGTTCATAAACAATCACAGTTAATATCCGCATTTCCTGTCTGGCATGTTATTAATGTACTTGACAAAAACATGAGTGAACCAGCTGGCCAGCTAGCTTGTGCTGCCTGTCACTGAGGTAAATAACACTAGTAGGAGGAGGAGGGGCGGGGGTTGTACGGATGCCTAGCTGGCCATTTTTGAGTAACGCTTTGCAAATACAGAATAATGTTAAAATACAGAAAGTATTAAACTCTTTATTTTATGGGGACATAAACCCCAGTTTCAAGAGCAATTCTAGATTTTTTAGGGGCATTTTGCCCCGAGCCCCTGCTAATGTCCTACCCTGTCGGGCACAGAGATGTCTGCCTTCTCTTGAATACAATGGAACTGGATGGCACTCGGCTTTGTCGTGTTCGAAGCACCAAAAAAATACACTTGAGAAACTCAACAGCATTGTCTCTTTCCAGAAATCATGACCCGGTTACTCAAGATAATGCACAGACTTTGTTGTGAACTGCAGTTTCATGTAGGAACTATTTTCTTTTGCAGTCTCATGTAGGAACTAGCTAGCAGCTAGCAGGTGTAGTTCGGTCAAAAGAAAATAGTTCCTCCGTGAAACTGCTCATAACGAGGTCTGTGGATTATCTTGAGTAACGGGGTCATGATTTCTGGAAAGAGACATTGCTGTTGAGTTTTTCAAATGTATTTCTTTGGCAATTTGAGCACCACAAGCCGAGTGCCATCCAGTTCCATTGTATTGGAGAGAAGGCAGAAACGCTGTGGCCGATATCCCCAAAACTCAGGCAACTAACACAAAATGATATAGATGGATAAATAGCACTACAGGTGAGAGAGAGGTGAGAGAGGGAATATTATGAATTTTGGATTTTAGTAGGGTGAGCTGTTCCTTTAAGCACTCGCTGCCCTCAAATCCAGCCAGGAGAGCATTTTCAGAGGGTTTATCTGTCTTCCATTGCCTTACGTTATCTCCTTTTCAGGCCAAACAACAGATAGGCTATATGAGAAGCATGAACACAACACCTGCTATCTAGTACCTACCTATCACTCTGCAAAGGAAAGTTAACATGTAAGCCCATTTTCACTTTTCACCCCAGCACAAAGAGAATCATTCTGTACATTCCGCAGTTACAATGAATGTGGATTAAAATTGACACAGGCACTTACGCAGGACGACTATGAAGCTCTTATTGTCCAGAAGGAGCCACAGTCCAAAGCCCATGATGACGAGGCCGAACAGCTGGGAGAGGAAGACACACACACGCGCGCGCGCACACACACACATACACAAGCGCGGGCGCGCACACACACACACACACACACACACACACACACACACACACACACACACACACACACACACACACACACACACACACACACACACACACGTTGCTTTGAGTTGAGACATGCTGTATATTATTATCATCATCATCATCAAAATTTGAACACAATTCCAAAAACATCTATTTTTATTTCTGATGCAAAACAAAAAAGGAAAGCGCAAAACATAAACAGCGTGACAACAGATTTGTGTGAATTAAATGTAAAACTGTGTCATGAACTTTGGTTAAATTCCTGTTGCCTGCATTCAGTCCCCAACGACCTGTCATGCCTAACCTCGACAGTTACCCTATAAAGATAAACCCAGGTCCTAATCCTAAACTAAGTGAGAACCTGCTAAATATCCTCATTCAGGTCTTTCTCGTTTTCCTCTCCTCGTGACGACATTTGGTCCTCATAAGTGTAGAGACACAACACAACACACACACACACACACACACACCCTGACACACATTGAGCCGACTGTATGTGTGTCTGTTCATCACACCAGGGTCTGCCAGGTCACTGGAGCTCTTAGCCCCAGATCACACATTTCATTTCAGAGAGAGAGAGAGAGAGAGAGAGAGAGAGAGAGACAGAGAGAGAGACAGAGACAGAGACAGAGAGAGAGAGAGAGAGAGAGAGAGAGAGAGAGAGAGAGAGAGAGAGAGAGAGAGAGCGAGAGAGAGAGAGAGAGAGAGCGAGCGAGAGAGAGAGAGAGATGCACTAGCATCCTGTTTATTGATTGGTTTGCTTGTTTAATCGGTTGTTCCAAACAGGTTTTTTGGTCAACACTAATCCTTTATTTGATCTTATTTGATCCTATTTTATTCTTCTACAGTTTTTTTTCTCTCTCTTCTGAATATTTCAAAATAACAACGGTTATTTACAGATTCTGTGAATTTTTGGTTAACATACTGTGTAAATGCTCGTTATTTGTAACATCACCGTTTAATTGCCCGTTTATTACTGTGTTATTAATGTGTCTTGTTATTCTGAATAGTTTCTGATCAACAATAGTCTTCTAATCTATTCTATCTGATCACATTCCATTCCATTTTCTTTTCTCTTCCTTTTTGAATATCTTCAGATTTTGTGATTTATGTTACTAGCTGTGTTAAAGTGGATGCTTCCTTTAATAGCACACGGTCATGTCCATGAGTCCCTGGTAAACATCAAATACTCACAAAGAAGATGAGGTTGAAGAGGAACAGGAAGTACTTGGTTGCCGTCATGCAGCCTTTCCCCATGGTGCTAGATCTGGAGAAAAGAAAAGAAAGTTACGTTCACAAAACAAAATTACATAGACAGAGGGAAAGGGCATGCAATGGCGCACAAGTTATACTGTGTCCGAGCCGAGTGTGTGTGTGTGTGTGTGTGTGTGTGCGTGTGCGTGCGTGCGTGCGCACACACACATGTGTGTGTGTGTGTGTGTTAGGGTTGTCAAGAGTATCGTAGGAGAGAGCCAGCACACAAAAATGTCCTTTCGTTTAGTTTATTCCAGCTTGACACCAGGTACAGCACACACACGGACGTTTCAGCCTAACGGCCTTCTTCAGCGTGTTCCGTTAGGCTGAAACGTCCGTGTGTGTGCTGTACCTGGTGTCAAGCTGGAATAAACTAAACGAAAGGACATTTGTGTGTGCTGGCTCTCTCTCTCCTACCAAGTATCTCCTGTGCCGTGCACCGAAACTTTGAAAACACCGGTGAGTGTGCTCGCTGCTGGCTTATGCCAGTTTGTTTGAACATTGTCAAGAGTATCGACAGTATCGAAAAGTATCAATACTGAAAATTTTAATCGGATAAAATACTCATTTGCAACAGGTATCGATAGTATTGATAAGTATCAATACAGAAAATTGGAAAGGGATACAATACTCATTTGATAGCATCAGTGCTTTCTTTTAATGAAAAATCACTGATTTTTCCCTCCCTATCATTGGTGGGTATCTGTTGCTTCCACAAGCTAAACGTGTTCTGATGGCTAGATCAGGGCTAATCTGCTGTCTAAATTCAAAGTTTGATCAGGCCTAGATTATGGAGAAGTGTGCGTCTGTCCGTCCATCTGTCTAACTTTATTTTTTATGCCTCTTGAAGTGTCATCATCCCCCCCCTTCCCGTGGTATCGAAAATGGTATCGAGTATCGATATCTTCCTGGGTATCGAGTATCGAAGTAGAAATTCTAGTATCGTGACATCCCTACCTAGTGTGTGTGTGTGTGTTTGCGTGTGGGTGCGTGCGTGTGTATATCCAGATTTGCTCTGGGGGGTGTAATGAGCTTGACGTGTTCAAGACTTCAAGTGGTGACAGATGCACAGACCTCGCTGGCTAAGCTGGCCTGGCTGCTCATGATAGGGGCTGTGGGGGTGTGTGGGTGGGGGTGGGGGTGCTAAAATCTCCAGGATTACACCCACACAACCAGTAAAACACAACAACCTCAATCTCCACGCATGGCGAGGGAGGGGGCGGGGCGAGGGAGGGGGCGGGGAGAGGGAGGAGGCGGGGCGAGGGGGCGATATCCTCTCTAACCTGCTTTCTCACGCCGGCTAGCCTTCTGCCTCACAGGGTCACTTCCTCCCAGTTTCGTCCCTGCCTGTATAAAGTGATATGAAGTTCTAAACGGAAGTTCAGTCAGGAAGACTAGAATCTGCATTTTACACTTCCTCAGTTCACTTCTTATTTCTCGCTCATGCTCAAAATAGCCGTGTCAACTTCCGGGCTTCATTTGAATGATCAGCTGTTTGCCTCCTGGTCTCATTTAACCAATAGCATAGCGTCATCACATGATCACCTCTCACCCCCACACACCTTCATCTATCACGTTGATATTCACCCTCATTCTAAGCCAATCACATCATGGCTGTGTGTCCTCTTAAAATATGCTTCTTTTTCCCCCCTTCAGCCTGCTCATCCCTGCGCTGTCAGTCTCGCACCCTCCACCTCCCTTCTCCACCCTGTCTTCACAGACACAACAGTCATCTGGTTCTTCAGTCTGAAGAGTCTCATCAGTTTCAGAAGGAGAGGCATCACCATCACCACCACCAGTATCTAGACTCTACAGGTGGATATATCTGGCTACTGCTCTCAATATCTCCCTGTGGTGTCTAAGCGCCAAAGACTATTAACAATACCTCATTCTCATCATATTTTCTGTAATGCATGATTCATTCGCTATTGTAATTAGGGATGTCACGATACTAGAATTTCTACTTCGATACCGATACCCAGGAAAATATCGATACTCAATACCATTTTCGATACCACGCGGCGGGATGACAACAACACATCAAGAGGCATAAAAAATAAACAAAGACAGGCGGACGGTGCACGTTTCTCCATAATCTAGATCTGATAAAACTCATTAAAAACGTTGACTTTACACAGCAGATTACACCTGCTCTAGTCATCAGCCTATCAGAATTCTTTGAACTTGTTGAAGCAAAAGATACCCACCAATGACAGAGAGGGAGAAATCAGTGATATGTTTGATTTTTCATTAACCCATTGATACCTGATGCAGCATTTGCGTGTATATCCCTCATTTGTGTGTGTATCCCTTTAAGACCGCGAACCGCGTATGACACGGTTTGCGGTCTTAAAGGGATACACACACAAATGCTGCATCAGGTATCAATGGGTTAAGAGAAAGCACTGCTGATATTGATACAGTTGCAAATGAGTATTGTATCCATTTCAATTTTTTATTGATACTTATCAAACTTATCGATACCTGTTGCAAATGAGTATTGTATCCGTTTAAAAATTTTAGTATTGACTTTTAGCGATACTATCAATACTTTTGACAACCCTAATTGTAATACATATTATTTTATTCGTTCACTGGTCTCTAGTCTCTCCTGATTGAAATTTCTCCATCTTGCTTACAAATGTACAGTTTTTCAAAATTGTTTTAAACACTAAAACTGGAACACAGCTCGCTAAAACCTGATCAGAAGAAGAGCTGGCATCACCTCACAAGTACAACCTTCACTCCAAAACAGGAGGGAGGAGGAGGCTGCAGTGAACCTGATAAGGGAGGTGTAGAAACCACAACATCCCCCGCATGTCCCCGACACCAGACAGCTGTACTGCCAAAACACTAAGAGACGAGAACTAACTCAACTCTGCATACCGCAGTTAGGCTAATTAATCAAGCATCTTAAAGATCTTATCAATTCTTTGAAGCGGGTGATGAGAAGGAAGTCTGTATGTGTCTCCTTGCCTCTTCTGTGATAAACTGTGCAGGAAGGAAGTAACCATTTAAATGTATTTTACTTTGGCATTTTGTGTTGGCGGTTTTGCGTTTAGAGTTTTGAGAAAATGTAATGTAAGCATTAGTGGAAAAACTTTTTCCTCTCACCTGTGGTGCTATCTATCCACCTAGATTAAACTCAACAGCAATGTCTCTGTCCAGAAATCATGACCCGTTATTCAAGAGAATCCACAAACCTTTGTTGTGTGCAGTTTCATGTAGGAACAATTTTCTTTAGACCGAAATACACCCACTAGCTACTAGGGCTGGGTATCGCCACTGACTTCCCGATACGATTCCGATACACAAGGTCCCAAGTCGATACGATTTCCGATACGATACGATACAATTCGATATCGATATTTTAGTTACAATACCAGTTTTGTTTTGATAATGGAAGAGATTCTCAAAGAACTAATGCTGTAAATTGTACAAGGAACCCTCTAACCTGGTGCATTATTAAAACAATATTAATATTTACATTAAGAATTGACCATAAAGCAAGCAGTTACATCATGTAATTCTTTTTTATTTAAACATGACCAACATAGTCATTCAACATCTTATCTTTCTTTACAGTCTTCCATCTCTTTCTTTACAGTCTTCTGTGAGAAGCCAAACAAATTTAGATTTCCACTATACAACCGAATCATTGAACAGCAGCATGTTGTAAAAAGTGTTCCATAAAGTATAAATGCTTTGTAAATAAAATAAAATAAAATGAAATACAGCTCATGAACATTTCCAGTTCACAAACATTATAGTGCAAACAGATTTGAGGTCTGTACATCTGGCTCATGGTGCATGCACAATGCACATGTAGCCTACAGTATTTATGTTTTTGTTTCAACTACAAACATAAATAAACGTCAACTTGAAACTATGTCAATCAATCAATATCGATATATCGATTTTTTTAACCCAGCCGTACTAGCTACTAGTTAGTTCCTACAAGAAACTGCTCACAACTAGGTCTGTGTTATCTTGGGTAACCGGGTCATTATTTCTGGAAAGAGACATTTGCTGTGGAGTTTTTCAAATGTATGTTTTTGCCGTTTTGAGCAGCACAAGCCGAGTGCCATCCAGTTCCATTGTATTGGAGAAAAGGCAGAAATCTCTATGCCTGATATCTCCAAAACTCAGCAACTCACACCAAAAACGATGTAGATGAATAAATAGCACTATACATGTAAGAGGAAAAACGTGTAATTTGGGATTTTAGGGTGAGCTGTCCCTTTAAATGATCTACAGAAGACATGACTCCCGGAACCTTTCCATAAGTACGTAGCCAATGGTTGACTGACTGCATTACCGGTAATAGAGATTTTTCTTATCTTGAAATAGCCATTTGCTCTTTTTGCCACTTGTCATGTCACACACTTCTGCAACCATCACACCGAGTGAGAGACATCCAAGCCTACAAAAAAGAAAAAAGAAAAGTCCACATGTCCTACTTTTAATTAGCTTCCTACTGCTAATTAAAAGTAGGACATGTGGACTTTTTTTTCTTTCACTGACGTGAAATTTCCCCCCCACTCGGGCTGCTTGTGTTTACGCTAAACCCCACGTGACGTAAACACGGCATCTCTTTCTCTCCATCTCCCTGCGGCGATCTTCTCTCCCCTCCAGTGCCTCTGTACAGTCATGGCTTCTTACTGTCCAATAAATCCATGAAAATCTGGGTGAAAAATATGAAGGCGTGGCTCAATACTTCCTCCTGGCAGTGCCCATGCCAGTGTCCGTGCATCTGACCCATATTCCCATCTCAGTTAATGGGTTACTGTTACATGGCTGCCTGTCCCTTCTTTCTTTCTTTCTTTCTTTCTTTCTTTCTTTCTTTCTTTCTTTCTTTCTTTCTTTCTTTCTTTCTTTCTTTCTTTCTTTCTGTTTTTTTGGGGGGGGGGGGGTGCTGGGCAATGTATCGATATTATAGCAATATCGTCATGAGACTAAATATCATCTTAGATTTTGGATATGGTAATACTGTATCAAGATACAGTATGGCATATGTGCTGGTTTTAAAGGCTGCATTACAGTAAAGTGATGTCAATTTCTGAACTTACCAGACTGTTGTAGTTGTTCTATTATTTGCCTTTATCCACTTAGTCATTATGTCCACATTGCTGATTATTATTTCTCAGAAATCTCATAGAGACAGTCGGCCTGTGTGGGAACTGGGAACGCCCACAAAATGTTACTACGCTGGCTGGCGCACGAGTGGGGGGGAAACCCCCCCATATATCTCAATGGGCTGACTCACCAAAGGACGGTGCTGCGGCTCTACACTACAGGATTGGGGATTCTAGAGCCGGTACATAGACGTCTGTTCAGATGTGCGTTTACTGCGGGGGTTAAATCCCCGATCCTGTCTGCCTGGGCTGGGCTAGCAGCTAAATGCTAACTATGCCGAATGGGGAGAACGGGAGGATTTACCCCACCCTGACCACGCCCCCCAGCCAGCTATAGACGCTGGGGTATACCCTGCGTCTATTGTGTAAATATTTTGTGATAGCATCAATAGTCGGGGAAGCTAGTCTTGTTTTAATAAAAGTGCTTGTGACATCTCAAATGTGGCTTTGACTTACAACTGAACATTTTTTAGCCCCAAAATACCGAGATATAATATTGTATCACCATTCAGCCTAAAAATACAGATATGATTTTTTTGGTTCATATCGCCCAGCACCTGCCATGAGAGAACTAAATACGTGTTGTGTATGTGCGATGGGAAAGAGATTGTGGCAATGCATTGCAGTAGGGACCGTCAGATGGAAAGTATTATCGACCACGAACACAACAGACTGAAGCCAATGTGTCTCATAGAAAAGACCGGGTCAGCTTCTAACGGCCCAAAGAGGCAGGTAAAACTCAAGGCTCTTATCAGAGTGAACTTCAGTCTGGCCATTTTCAGGCCTACAACTTAACAAGCAGGAAATACACAGACAACACACAGCGGCCATTCATTCAGGATTGCTCAAATTGCTGGGTTGACCATATAAAGAGTTGGAAGACAATTTTACAGTTGAAGCCAACAGCTGGAATTAAGAGCTTTGTATGCACAGTCAGTCACAGGGTTTCTCAGAAATGATGATGCCTTCAAGTGTTCCTCGTAAGATCCCACGCTTCAAAGTTTGGAAGTTGTAAATAAGACAAAAGCATTCGACTGCTTTCGGTTGTGGGGGGAAAACCCCCCCCAAAAGAAACCCTGTAACAAAAGTTGTAAGAAGTCTGTTTGCATTTAGACATCGAGCGGCACAGACTGCTACTTTGTGCTGCGGCGGCAAGTCTGCATCAGGAATGCACATCGCACATGATGTTTTAATTGATTTATTGCCCGAATTTGTTGTATAGACATCTTTTTTTATACATCTTTTGTAGCAATTTAATGAAAGAGCAATAGTCTACGTCTGCACAAAAAAAAGTGTAACGAGTCAAAGTCAGAGAGTGAAAATAGAAACACACAAAACTAATTATTATTTCCATAGAAGAGGGAGCTCGAATCTGGAGCATATTATAAAAGGCAGTAGAAGTTGTGCATGTGCACATAAGTGTAACACATGCATTGCAGACATCATATTATAATATTACAGAGGTCAAAATGTCATTGAAGATGAATTTTAGAATTTTGTCATGCCATCATTTCTGACCCAGTTCACACTGTAACTGTAACTGGGTTTACCAGTTCATTCTGGCCCACCTCAGTGTAGCCATGGTCAGTGGGAAATACAATGTTGAACAGTCACCCTCCCACTCAGCTGGGTAGCTAGGGTATCTCCAAATGGCTCAAAACAGACCATTTCAAGAGAAGTGGGAGAGAGACTGATGTTGCCTTCAAAAAGGAACTCGTGAGCTTGTGTGGTCACCACATGGGAGGTCATGTACATGACTCGTGAACTCCGAAAGCGTTCCGAAAATGTCCCACTTCCCAAGTGGTGAACACCACAAGAGGGGGGCGTTCCCATGGACTCTTCTTCATGTGAAGATGGTAAACACGACCCAGCAAGCACGAGTACTTAGTGAGCGCAGGGAAACGCCCGTGTCACGTCAGCAGCACAGAGGTGCCTCTGGCAAAGCCGAAGCGCCGCACTGATGATTATGAGATGTTTGAGCAAATTAGCAGTTTCGTGTCCGGCAAGGGGAAGTTTGAGAAGCTTCGTGGAAAGTTTGTTGTGCAACTTGGCTTTCTCTGTGTGTAGCCCAAAACTCAAGACACACAAACATGCAACCACAAAATGTGCATGTCATGACTCATGATGCAAGAAAAGCCTTTCAAATACAACCAAATACAACTCAAATACATTCAAATACATTTAAATTAAAAAACAACTGTTTGAGGGAGAATCATGCAAATGCAAGAAGGTGAACTCTGCTCATTTTGCATGAATCAAACACCCGTATTTAGATACAAATCAATTAGCATTCCTGTCGTGATGCCTTCAAGGCACAAAACCTGCTGCAACGATTTGCCTGGACAAACACATCGTCCCTCAGGGTCAGCCTGGTGATGACCTTCTCTCCATTCTGAAAGTCACCACAACTCCTGGTTCCACCTCATGGAGACCGAGTTAAACGTCTCCGTTTTGCATCACATCATGAGGTTTCTCTTCATCTTATGGGAATTAATAATGCCTCTATAAAAAGTGCATCTTCTGTTTTTGTCCCCATGCACAAGCATCCACACACACGCGCGCACACACACGCACGCACGCACGCACGCACGCACGCATGCACGCACGCACACACACACACACACACACAACTGACTATGGTAGTGCACTGCAGCCATGGTCGCCAGAATAAAAAGACACCATTGTACCATTTCTGCAATCCATGGACATGTAGAATTTTCTGAACCAAAATACGACGTTGCATTTCACGTTTCTAGATGCGTGAATATTAATGTTGTACATGCGTAGAGTCTGCTATTGTGTTTATTTGTGTTTAACTTTGGAAAGGCAGTGAGGTTTTCAAATTAAAATGCCACGTTTTAGAAATGTATTTTGCCTACATTTTGTTTCAAATTTCCGTTGATATTCTACCGTACATATGCCTGCTTTTCAAACACGTAAAATGCCACACTTTTTTATTATTCTGGCGACCGGGTTGTGTAGTGACACTGTGTTTAAATAAATATCCTTACAGCTGTGATGAATGGCAGATTTCAACAACCACGGGTCTATGAAAACACTGGACTTTGGGGACGTCAATGAAGCTTCTGAGCCCTCAGTGCAAAAGACCAATTACAGCAACTTTCTTTATACTGTTTCTCCAACCTCAACGCGTCCACTGAGGCTGCCCAGTGCTGCTGAAGCTAAGAAAGAGCTAGTGACACACAGTACTGTACTGCATGGTCACTGCACACTGCTCCTCTCTGGCCCAGCGAGCTTAAGCTAAGAAAGAGCTAGTGAGACACACAGTACTGTAATGCATGGTCACTGCACACTGCTCCTCTCTGGCCCAGCGAGCTTAAAGGGGGACTAACCCCCTAGATATGTATTAGAACAGTGATTTGAAAATACCTATGGAAAAAACCAAGAAATGACATATGCTCTTGTCTATACTGGACTCTTTGGCTGTGTTGAAGTCCAGATTTTTTTTCGGAAATCGACGCCATTACAGTTTGCCTATTGCCTCAAAAATAATTTATTTGAGAGGGGCCATATCTGTATAAATATCAACAATTAGCCAACGCTGGTGGCCTGTATGGAAAGAGCTTTGCTCAAAATGGTTGAAAGTTATATCAATTTGGTAATTCAGTGGCGAACTAGAAATTTAATTATTTTTCTGCATGTAACTCTATGGCAGTGTGTCAAAACTACGTTACGAGAGCAAAGTGGCATGGGCTCGTTACAGCAGCACACCGCACAATACGACAAACCCCCCGTTCTGGGGTAACACAATGCGAGATTTCTCTACGTCATTCCCTCGTCCAAGTTGCCATATAGTCCCTTTTTCATTTTAGTTTGGGGACTTTTCGTGATTCTTGTTAAAAGTTGTGCAAAAGTTTTTTCCTCTCAGCGCAGTGCAGGCTGCCTGCGCCTCCTCCCTCCTGCCAGACCCCGGCTGGCGAAACAGCATGGGGCGCTTGTAACCTCACGGAGCAACAAACAAACAGACAGAAATAGCTGGTGTGCGATTTAGAGAATACAGTCTGAGATTGGGTACAGGATTGAGGGAATCCCGCATCTGTTTGCGAAGGTGCGACTGGACAGGACGCTTTTCACAGACGGGCACAGTAGTCGGAGCGAGGCGAGTGTCTCTCAGGGCTACTCAGGGCAGAGCTGCAGATCTCTCCTTCTCCTCCGCGCATTCAGTCTGTCCAAAATCATTACCGATATAATCTCAGTAGGAGGGATGCAGGGAAATGATAGTAGCCGATGTGTTTAGAGAAGCTTTGTCACGTTGTCACGTCGTAGTATAGCGTTATATTTTACATGTGCGCTAAACTGCGACCATATTTGTTTGCGGAAATATCAGACTGCTCTCTCTACTCTCAGAGCACAGAGAGCTCTGCTCTGCTGCGCGCGCCCGCGGAGCTTGGAGCTAGTGCATGAGGTTTACAGTACGACTCTCTCCCGCATGCCTGGGCTGGAGACAGCTGCTTGCAACTCGGACTGATAATATATACATCATCATTCGAGCTTATTCAGGTAAGATATTAATAAAGTAGTGACACATTCAGCGGGAAACTAACTATAATTAAGACATGTGCCAACTTTGACAACGTTTGGTTCAGTATTTTAAGAGCAAACTTCAATAAGAATAGGCTTGGAGTTCTGAGGAGCTGAAAGGGTACAGGGGGGGTAGGGGAGTAATTATCTTGAAATCCCATAGTCTTTGGGGACAACCTGACGTCAGGTCCACAGGGCTGATCACTGCGTTAGAGGGTCTCTGCATCACAACATCACTGCCCTTTTCATTTGATTTGGTTTGAGTTGGAGTCCTCCTCACAAGCTGTTCTTCTCCTTGAATTGAGTTGCCCTCCTCCCAAGGCTGCGGCGGTACCAGGCACAACAACACACTGCACTGAATGACGCAACAAGACTCAACAAGAGCCACGCCAGAGATAAGGCCAGGTTTTGCTTTGGTTCGCTTTTCTGAATGAGTGCGTCTGTCCGTCTGTCTGCGACGTCTTTGTGCTCCAAGAGCTACGCTGGAGGTCAGAGATGACGGCAGCGTGGGAGCTCACACAGAGACGTTCTTCTCATTGATCAGAGTGTGTGTGTGTGTGTGTGTGTGTGTGTGTGTGTGTGTGTGTGTGTGTGTGTGTGTGTGTGTGTGTGTGTGTGTGCGTGTGTCTTGTTTCTCCGTGCACACACACACTGGAGCAAGACAAGCAGTCCCAGAGAGAAAATGTAACTCAACCGGCCCCCGCTCAATCTGATGAGGTGTGTTGCGCAACAACACGTCCTCAGACAGAGACGACGGGTCTATTTCCACTGACATGTATTAGGCGCGCAACCGCAAATGGCATAATATATAACTGAAACTAGACTAGGGCTGCAACTGATGATTACTTTCATTATTGATTCATCTGTTGATTATTTTCTCCACTAATCGGTTAGTTGCTGTGTATAAAATGTCACAAAGGGAGATATTAAAATAAAAAAGTTAGATAAGACAATCATAAATTCTCTCAGAAAAATCTTGAGAACATTGACAAATAGTGAGTGAGATACTAGAAATTGCATGTTGTCCCATGTGTGTTACACTTTTGCATGACAATCTTGCAACTCCGATTTTGGCAATTTTACACATTTTAACTTCAATTGACGGATTGCACGCTACTAGGGGATGTCACAATATATCGTCCCACAATATATCGCGATATCAAAACGTGACAATATGCATCGTTGAGATGATATCTCATATCGTGAGAAAAAGAAGCTGAACATGGTGGCACCGATCTGCATCTGATTGCATGCTCGCGCTCCTTTTCATTGCTTTGTTTGAACAGACGAGGGACGTTACAGACACGGAGGATGAAAGTGGGGAAATTACTCAAATTGGCGTGGAGGACGCCCCCTCAACTTACAAATCGATCGCAAAAAAATATTGTTAAAATATCGTATCGTATCGTTATCGTGAACCCAATATCGTGTATCGTATCGTGAACTGAGTGTATCGTGACACCCCTACACGCTACTGTACGCGTTGTGAAAATCATTTGATCTCTTTGGCTGAAAGCCCTTTGGATAAGCCCAAAATGGCCTCGTCATCAAGACAAGATAAAACAAGTGTTTCTTTCGCTGAAAAGTTGCTCTTTTGGAGATACATGAAGCGACAGCGATGACCCTGAAAGCTTGTACCACGCGGTGTTACTGAACAGCGTCTGGACACTGCGTCCACCACATCACTTACACACTCTGTCTCATGCAGAAGGGCGTGGGAGGCGGAGCTGCGGGGGTTAACGACCACAACAATCAACCCGTTTGTTTTCATAACGGCTAAATATCTATTATCTATTTGTAGTCTCAAATTTAAATCTCAGATTTGAGGACAGCAGGGACACAAAGCATGCTTTTATTTGCTAGTGTTTATTGTTAAAAAGCACAACACTGGTCAACAGTTTTGCCGGTGTGTCTCTCAGGCTCTTTAGTCTGCCGTGGGATCATCAGGGACATTTTGGGGTTGGAGGTTGGGGGGGGGCGGGGTTACACGTCATCATCAACATTCAGCTGGTCCATCTATGAGACCCAAATAGAGCTCAACAACTGTCACGTGACTTTTTCGTGACGTCACTGCCCCGGAAGTAAACTCCCCATTCATTTTCTCCATAGAGACACTTTGAAAAAAAATCCTTATATAACGAGTTTTAAGGCTGGAACCAAGCCAACCTGTGACCTACTGAATCATGAGTGACCATAAAACATTCGGTTGGAGCAAGAACAAAAAATAACAACGGGGGAAATTTGATTCCCCCAACGTTTATATTTTGGTTCTTGCTCAAAGTAAACCGAACGTTTTATATGGTCACTCACGATTCAGTAGGTCACGGGTTGGCTTGGTTCCAGCCTTACTGGCCGAACACACCATACGCCAAAGCCATGCCGAACTGAAGCTTGAAGCAGACATCAAGCTGATCTGACACCAAAGCGGTCACACCACAAACAAGTCTCTTTTCCCTCAGCGGCCGGCTCGGAGCTGCTGCTGCTCCGGCCCCTCCCACCCCTCACAGGCCCCTCCCACCCCTCACAGGCCCCTCCCACCACCCCTCACAAACTGCATTGACTGCCTGCCTGGCAGCTCGGGATCAGCGCGCGGGCACGCTTGGAAACTAGAACAGAAGCTGAAACTATCGGATCAGCGTGGCGTCAGCGTGGCGTGCGGCCGGTGTGAACGGACTCGTTCTGTTAACAAGGACGCCGTGGCTTTGGCGTGGCTTTGACGTATGATGTGAACGTGCACTTAAAACTCGTTATATAAGGACTTTTCCCCCCGAAATGTCTATGGAGAAAATGAATGGGGAACTTACTTCCGGGGGCAATGACATCACGAAAAAGTCACGTGCCTGGTGAGCTCTATACACCTAGTTACACCCACCCAACACACACACACACACACACACACACACTGAGCGACAACGCCCCCCTCACCTCGCTCGACAACAACACCCACTCACAACACACCCCTCAAATACACCCACCCCCCCCCCTGCCCCCGTCACCCCTCTCGCCTCACAGGGCCCCGCTTTGAGTGGCCACCAAAACAATGGCAGCTTTCACACACACACTATTTTCTCTCTCGGCGACAAAAGGAGAAACTCGACACACACACGGAGGGCCGCTCCCCCCCCCCCCCCAACACACACACACACACACACACGGAGGGCCTTCCGTTTCCTCGGGCACAATAAACGCCCGAAAGAGCGACGGCCCCCTTTTCTCACCGCCATGACACCCGAGATGCCTTTTAGCCGCGCTCAGGCCACGTGAAGCTAGCCTGAGGTTAAGACACTGCAGGGAGTTCCACACCTCGCAGCCAGCACGCAGGTGTGTATGTGTGTGTGTGTGTGTGTGTCACAGTGTGTGTGTGTGTGTGTGTGTGTGTGTGCGTGCGTGCCACCAAAACAAAAAGAGAGAGGCACTGCCTCAGCTTGTCAGCGAGTAAAGCCCTACAGCCGCCCCACTCAGACCGACACCCCGGCCGTATTGAAATTAATTCAACGTACAAAAAACGGCTCCACGGCAGAACCGGTTTGGGGCAACAACAACTTCACTCCCGCTCAGTTCATAAAAGGAGCCGGCTGCACCGCGGACGGGGTTTCCATGACGACGCTCAAGCGGGGCTGAAAGGATGGAGGAGGTGTGGGGAGAGAGGGAGTGGCTCCACGCCCCGCCTTAGCCTTAGGGGCGTGTTTAGACTCCGCCTCCCCCCGGCCTCAGACCCAAACACCACTCGGCCCTCTCCACCTCCTCCGGGCGTGTCAAACAGTCCCGAGAGTGTCGGAGCAGCAGATTCCAGGACTCAGTGGTTTGTCGCTCTGTCCGTTCTCTCTCCATACCGAGTGTTTTCTAAACAACACGTCCATCGTCACGCGAGGACGATGCGCTCGGAGACAAACGCTGAACAATTCTCCATTTTGTTGTGAGAAAGACATCGGTCTCATTTACATTTTACCCCCCTCCCCCCCCCCCCCCCCCGCTTTCCTTTGAGCGTGCAAACATGTCGTTATAATCTGGAATCAAGTCTATCGTCACGGTTTCAAAGTTGCGGCTTAAAACGCGATAGTCATCGAACGGTGGAGTTCCCAGATCCGGATCAACACCAAAAAAAACATGTTCCTCTTTGGCTCATCTGTCCATTCTGTCATGGAAATATGTGCCTAGGATTTGGAGATCTCCTGCTGACAGAGACAAACTCATAGGGGCGAAAACGAAACAAAACACTGCTGGCAACGTGAAAACCGTACAAGTCCAACAGAAGTAAAAAATAAATAAATAAAATCCACAAAATTGAGGCGACATGCTCCTCTAGGAGTTGATGAACTATTTGTGCTCATGGAACTCTATTAAACCTAACTAGATCAACTCTAAATTGTATTGTGGTCAAACCAAACCCAACGCTGCTTACGTAGTTCATAAAAAGTGATTTTTTTTTGGAGATATAACCTTGTTGGTGGAGGTAATGAAGAGTTACACAAGAGGGAGAAGAAGACAACGTGTGTGAGTAACAAAGTAACTTGACTCTCTCTCATGGCATTTGGGGTGGATCAACTGTGAGCAGTTCAGACGGCTTCAGCAGCTCCATTAGGCCCATAATTAGCTGTGGGGTGGAGATGATGCCACTGAACAGGGTCAACAGGTTCTGGACTCAGCCAGTCGTTATTGTCTTGTGTATCTGTGAGTCATCACGGCTCTGATACTGGAGCTCTCATTTGGTGAGTGTGCCTCTAGCACTCTCTATGTCAACGGCCTATGAAGAAAGGAGCGATCGGCACAATAAGTAAGTTGTGTTGTATTAAAATGTGTATTATGTATACGTGGCTTTGCATAAAAGTGTCCGCCAAATGGGAAATTGTAAATCGTTGGGAGAAAAATCCACTGTCAATCAATACACTCCTTTGAACACTTTTCGGACATATTAGACTTCCAGACATGGAAGTCAGTTGAAGTCGTCTTGTGTTAAAAAACAAAAGGACGCAGAATGCGTAAAAACAGGTCCACAGCAGCGCACACATGTGGTGATTTATAAAAGGTGCAGTAAGTAACAAATAAATAAATAAAATCTGAAAACAAAACATGCTGGTTTCCCAGTCTGACAGCGATCCAAAACACTAACCAGCAGCAGCTGCTAACTCCGGCACACAGGCTAATCCATGCAACATTGAACAGTTAGCTCCAGTAGTACAGTATGCTGTATGGAAAGGTAATTAAGGTCAGGGTAAAAGCACAGGCAGCTGAACACATTTACAGACTCCGATGTTTCAGGAAAGATCCACCAAAAAGCACATGGGGACGACCCTGAGGGCGCCCGGGGGGGGGCTGTCGCAATGCCACCACTCACTGACTCACTCACTGACTCACTTACTGACTGACTGACTGACTGACTCACTCCACGCAACTGACCTACATACACATCTGTAACACTAGCATGTCCTCATCATGAAACAGCACCATGTGTTGTTGTGTAAGTGGAACGTAAAAACCAGCTCAATCAATGAGTCCATCATGTTGTAAATGTGCTACTGGAAATGTGCTGCCAATGTGTGTCTGCGTGTATTAGGGTTGAAATTGATTAGTTTGTCGATATCAGCCGTTTTAATAAACATCAGATATCAGCCTTTTTAATAAACATCAGATATCGGCTGGTCATGACCACTGGCAGCAAAATATTTTATTCGCTTAATTTGACTGTTTAATTATGTTGTTGTTTTTTGTAAATCAGTGCTTTGTTTAATTGCCTGTGTAAAGGGCCAGGCCCGGTAGCCAAGCGGACATGTAGGAGCCAAGTGTTACACCTGTATCCCAGAGTGTCACCTGAATAGGTGGTGGGGTAACGCTGCCTTAAAGCTGACACTTAAAAGAATGTCAATAGTCTGGGTTTCAGTGTGTCTCATGATGGACTAAAGAGACCTCCATAGACATCTTCTGTGATTACGCCGCTGTAAAGACCCTAGCAGATGTCCTCAGAGTGACAGGGCTGGCAGAGGTTGGCTTCATTATTGCCATTAGTATTACTACTACTACTAATCATAATCATCATCGTCATCAACATCATCATCATCATCATCATCCTCCTCCTCCTCCTCCTCTACTTAGCCTACATGTAGTCAGCCTATGTTAACACTCCATTACTTTCAGCAATCTAAAGTGAAACCATATGAAAGCAGCCACTGAGCCCATTATAAATAGAAAACTACCAATAGTGACTAGTGAGTTTGGAATTACAGTAGCATAGCCTATAAAATTCGTACTTTTTCTCTCTTTTTTTCAAAATTGGGTCATCCAATGCAGAGTTAAATAAATAAATAAATAAATAAATAAATAAATAAACAAACAAATAAATAAACAAATAAACAAATAAATAAATACATATTTTAAAGAGCTCCGCTTGTAAATCAAACCTCTGATGCTCAGTGTATCAGGACCGCGGTCATTCAGGCAGCAACAAGTGGTCTCCAGACATTGTGTTCAATAGGCTACAGAAATCATTCCCACAGGCGCCACATCACCAGCCGTTTTCACTGAATGAAACTCACAACATGATAGAGGGAATACGGGAAGAGCCACAGAGATGCTTTTGATCCCAATTAATTCACTAATCAATCGCTCAACAAACAGCCACGTGATCAATTTGGACACACAATCACACACGTTTCCCACAGCAGAAGTAGCCCGATCCGCTCTCGTGTGCGGAAAACAGAACTTGGAAAGCGTTGTCAAAAAGTTTCACGTTACCAGCCGCCTGCTGCTTTACGAGACTTCCCGGATGAGTGAGTTGGAGTAGAGATGGTTACTTACGTTTTTTGCGCTAAATTGTGGAGAAATGTAGTAGCTGTGTGGTGTGGAGCGCTGTCCCGGTCCTGTGCGCACTGGAGTGACTGCTGCTGGTCGGACTGACTGACCTCTCCTCTCTCTCTCTCTCTGGCTGTCTGCCTGTCTGTCTCTCTCTCTCTCTCTCTCTCTCAGGCACAACAAAGCGAGCAGCAGCAGTAGCAGTAGCAGTCTGCAAACTGAACAACACGAGCGATCTCCTCAGCTCTCCTCTCCCCACCATGTGGCAGATATGGGAATTAGCGAATGCCCTCTGTTAACCCCTAAATCCCCGCAGCAGAGATTCATCCCTAGATTGTCGCCACTGGGGGGCAAACATGCAGGGGCGTGTTTCATAGGCTGTCGTGAATGTTTAGGATTTAAATCCGTAGTCACTTGGAGGCGTATACATAAAGGAGTAGCCTATAAATTTAATATAAGTTATATGAGGATAAGGTCTATAAAGAAGCTTTTCTTATTTGTTTATAGGCTATTAGTGGTCGTTTTGATCAGCAATTGGAGTAAAATTTTCCTCAGAAAGAAGTAAAAAAAAAAAAAGCTGCTGGTGAGATAATTAATTGCACTGGTTTTAAGAATGATCTCAATTAACTGATTTGTTTGTTAGTGCGGTCAATAAAATGCTATCTTATCTTACAGTCATTTGACAAACACTCTCCTTTGACTTGTTTGAAGTCAATACAAAAATAGTCAATACAAAATAAGAGTTGTTAACATTGGCATTATGTGCAGTGCTGCCCTATAGGCTATAGCCAATCAATACTGTATCTGAGGCTGTCATTCTCATGCTGATGCTGTGTCTGAGAGGATTATTTTGGCAGTGTACATGCAAGGCCAACACTTGGTGAATAAACAACTAGACAACACAACACTGGGGGAAAAAATCAACAAGTAATTTAATTTTCCTTAAAACAAGAAATAAACAAAAAAAAACTCAAAAGATAATTTCCAATAGTTTCCAATACAAATGTATCATTTTGTTTCAAGAATGTTCAAGAAACAAGTTATGATAGTGATGAAAAGGGCGCATTTCAATATTTTTCCATAAAAAAAGTTAAATAGGCTATAAATTATAGCTTATTTAACTTTTTTTATGGATAAAGACTGAAATGTGCTCTTTTCATCACTATCATAATTCAATTTAGAAGAATTGTTGTTGGCCTAATGCTCAATCTAAGCACACAAAGAGTTTAAATACCATGTTTTAGTATGTGGCAAAAGCAGCTGATCAGTTTGATCAAAATTAGTTTTGTGTATGTTTCATTATTACTATAATTTGTATTGTGCGCCGCCCTCTCACTGTCATTGTTGTTGTTGTTATTGTTGTGTTGTGCCTAGTGTCCCTTTTTTATTTAA
This sequence comes from Poromitra crassiceps, assembly GCF_964638095.1. NCBI lineage: Eukaryota > Metazoa > Chordata > Actinopteri > Beryciformes > Melamphaidae > Poromitra > Poromitra crassiceps. The sequence continues at coordinate 12,848,920 of NC_139645.1, read as the reverse complement.
AATAAAAAAGAATGTTGACCACAAAAAGAAAGAGAGAGTCAGAGTCATTTTATTTGCCATTTGCAGTCAACTGCATTGGAATTGGGGTGCAAGGAGCTTAAAAACATCACACATACATAACAAATCACACTGACAAATTATAAAAACGTGTAGGTATAAAAGAGTAAAAAAAGACCAAACTTTTTTTTTTGGCCTTTGTAAAATTTACAATTTTGGTGATGGTTTTAACTTGATTGATAGCCTATCCTCTATGTATTGAGGAAAGAGATAAACTAAGGAAAGTATTAAAGATCAACTAAAAAAGAATAATGCATGGTCGTCAAATCCAAAAACAAGCCTGTTTCTCTGACTTCCTGGAAAGGTGACCTTTTGGAGAACAGCTATATGATTTATGTTCAGCGTAGCATGTCCTCCATAGAAATTCATTACTGTCCCGCTCTGCTCCAGCCTGGTATCAGGTCCAGTAGCTAGCACCATTCAGTATTGACTGACCTGTGTGTGTGTGTGTGTGTGTGTGTGTGTGTGTGTAATGAGGTCAGGGTCAGTCCAAGGCTTGGTCGTAGCACAATGGGCCTCCACAGACTACAGCACATATATGTCAGTACAGCAACACGAGCCGTATTCACAGCCGGGCTTTATTCTGCAGGCTCGGCTGTAACGAGCGCAGAGGACGGATCACAGAGAGCAGACAGACAGGCTCCTCCAACAGAATCGTGTGATTGTCTCCTGTGTGGTGACGATTCAAGGTTCAGACGACGAGTAGAGCGAGTCAGTGATGGCGTTTCAGAGACAACCCGCCCAGTTCAGATGGCGAGCAGAGAGAGTTAGCGAAGACCTTTCAGAGACGATCCGCCCGGTTCAGATGGCGAGCAGAGAGAGTTAGCGAAGACCTTTCAGAGACGATCCGCCCGGTTCAGATGGCGAGCAGAGAGAGTTAGCGAAGACGTTTCAGAGACGATCCGCCCGGTTCAGATGGCGAGCAGAGAGAGTTAGCGAAGACGTTTCAGAGACGATCCGCCCGGTTCAGATGGCGAGCAGAGAGAGTTAGCGAAGACGTTTCAGAGACGATCCGCCCGGTTCAGATGGCGAGCAGAGAGAGTTAGCGAAGACGTTTCAGAGACGATCCGCCCGGTTCAGATGGCGAGCAGAGAGAGTTAGCGAAGACGTTTCAGAGACGATCCGCCCGGTTCAGATGGCGAGCAGAGCGAGTTAGCGAAGACATTTCAGAGACGATCCGCCCGGTTCAGATGGCGAGCAGAGAGAGTTAGCGAAGACGTTTCAGAGACGATCCGCCCGGTTCTGACGGCGAGTGGAGGGAGTTAGCGAAGACGTTTCAGAGACGATCCGCCCGGTTTAGACAGCGAGCAGAGCGAGCGAGTGCGATCCGCCCGCCCGGCGGCTTCAGATGGTTCTCGTAACAGACGAGTGATGCTTTGACTTCATGACACTGTTGGGTTCAGAGGTCGGGGGCCTGACCTCACCCCTCTGCAGGGGGCCTGACGCATCGTGACCTCACCCCTCTGCAGCCGCACATAACAGGCAGCATTTGTGTTCTCACCAGGCCAACACACCAGTGATGTGCGTTTGCACCAGCTTTCATTCAGTTGACATCATGGATGCTTTAGATAGAAGTCTAATCTAGTCTTGTTTATTTGTTAAGCCCCTTATCCCAAGCATGTGTCAAAGGGCTTTACATAGCATCAGAATCAGAATCAGCTTTATCTGTGTAGACAGACAAGGGATTTGACTCTGGTATATCTTACGGTATATAGAGTGATGGCCTATGGGAAGAAACTGGTCTGGTTGTTTTGGTGTACTGTAGTCTATAGCGCCTACCAGAGGGGAGGAGTTCAGGTCATGTCCAGGGTGAGATGGGTCTGTGATGATCTTTCCTGCCTGTGTGTGTTTTCACTCTGGAGGAGTACAGGTCCTGGATGGAGGGCAGGTTGGAACCGATTATTTTTTCTACAGTCCTGACTGTTCGTTGTAGTCTGTGCTTGTTCTGTTTGGTGGCAGACCCAAACCAGACAGTGATGGAGTTGCAGAGGACGGACTGGAAGATGGCAGTGTTAGAACTGGATCAGCAGCAGCTCCTGAGGCAGGTTGTACTTCCTGAGCTGGCCTAGAAAGTACATCGTCTGCTGGGCCTTTTTGATGATCGTGACTACATTGAACTCCCACTGTAGGAACTTGTAGGTTTCCACTGTAGGCATGGTGCTACTGAGTATGCTGAGGGGGGGTAGTGCAGCCAGCCAGGGGGGCTCCTCCTGAAGTCCACCATCATCTCTACAGTTTTCTGCTGAACAAGCTGTCACAGATTAGGCAGATGGCCGTCGTATCATCTGCAAACCTCTGGAGTTTGCATCAGCATCAGCATCATAATACATAGTATGTCATACTACAGGTTAGAGAAGCGAGCTTGTGACCGGAAGGTTGTCGGTTCAATCCCCGGGACCAGCAGGATAAATCTGGGTGGGGAAAGTGAAAAACCAGCACTTGCCCCTCCCTCATGTACTGGTCAACTTCCAGGTGTGTGTGTGTGTGTGTGTGTGTGTGCGTGTGTGTGTGTGTGTGAATGTGAACAGGGTGTTCCTGAACAAGTGCAAACCTTCAAGTCCATAGGTTGAGGCCACGTCTCGTCATAGACGCTGGTTTAGCTGGCTCAGCCTGGGTGGAGGCGTGGTCAGGGTGGGGTAAAAAACCCTGTTCTATCCATTCAGCAAAGTTAGAATTTAGCTGATAGCCCAGCCCAGGCAGACACGATCGGGGATTTAACCACCGCAGTAAACGCACATCTGAGCAGACGTCTTGTTTTCTGCTCTAGAACCCCCAAACCTGTAGTTTAGAGCCACAGCACCCTCTTTTGGTGAGTCAGCCCATGAGATATATGGGCGGTTTTACCCCACTCGCGCGCCAGCCGTTTAACATTTTGTGGGCGTTCCCAGACATGCGGACTGTCTCTATGGTGCAGTGGTGTGGCCATTCAGCTTTATGGCACCACGCCCCCACCACCCACACTCCCCCTACCCACCCCTCGAATCCCGACTCAACCACCTTCCTGTCTCTAACTTCTGCCTCTTTTCCCTCGCTCCTGCCCTTCCTGGACCCCTCAGGACCCCCCCATATCCCCCTATAGCCACCCCTCGAATCCCGACTCTACGGCCTTCCTATACAGTACCCCTAGCTACGGCTCCTATTCCCTAGCCTCACTAAACATCCACGAGTGACTGAGTGTCCTGACTTTGCCATCCTCTGACCCCGCCAGGGCCTGCTGGCCCAGCGCCGTGGGAAAAAGAGAGCATTGCTCATGTGAGATTCCCCCTCTAAAAATATCATACAGGTTGATACTTATCATTTTTACGACTAGATTATATATAAATACGATACTGCACAAACACAACATGTCTTTGGGACTATGGGAGGAAAATGAAGCACCTGGAGGAAACCCACGCAAACATGCAAACTCCGCAAAGAAAGGATGAGGGTAGAGATTTGAAACCACAACCTTCTTGCTGTAAGTCAACAGTGTTCACCTCTGCGCCAACATGCTATGCTTGAAGGAAGAAGCTCTTCCTTGTCCCATACAATCAATACAGATAGAACACTGCTTACCTACCTACATCCACCTTCTGGCACGGAAGGGAATTAACACTGAATTACAGATCATTTGAAAACTATGATGTTGCCGCCTCAGGGCCTAGGACAGGTTTTTCTGTAACAGTCGACATTTCCCAGAAGCAGAAACCAGACGAGAGAGTTTTGTTTCATTATAGTATCCCAGAGATAGGCGACCATATGAGTCTGCAGGTTGCATATCAGCTGATTTCACTGATTAGTTCCTCTTCTCTGGTTGGATGTTTCGATCTCACTCAGAAAAATAAAGGTGCAAACAGGAAGTGAAAAGAGATCTGGGAAGTGGGCACAGACAACAAAAATGGCGGGACCTCCGCACAGAGGTGACCTCAGCAGCGGAAGTTGGATATTTGTCGTGCAGGGTTTCAGCTGAACTCCCACAATGGCTGCATGGGATTCGCATAAAGTGGGCATGTCTGTAAAGCGGAGACTTGTGGCTATAGAACCCAGTCCCATTCACATATCTATATAGAACCCAGTCCCATTCACATATCTATAGAACCCAGTCCCATTCAGATATCTATATAGAACCCAGTCCCATTCAGATATCTATATAGAACCCAGTCCCATTCAGATATCTATATAGAACCCAGTCCCATTCAGATATCTATATAGAACCCAGTCCCATTCAGATATCTATATAGAACCCAGTCCCATTCAGATATCTATATAGAACCCAGTCCCATTCAGATATCTTGAAGTGAGAGGTCAAGGGATCCCTTTGAAAATGGCCATGCCAGTTTTCTGCCAAAATGTAGCCTAACTTTGGAGCACTATTTAGCCCCTTTCCTGACAAGATAGAATGAGATGTTTGGTACCGATGGATGCCTTAGATCTTCTAGTTTCATAGGATACCAATCGTCACTCTAGCCTGCTAGCCTCTGAAAGACAGTAATATCGGACACAGACGCATATTGTTCTAATTTCAACTGAGGTTGCAAAATATTAAACTGAGGGTGCAATGCATGCTCTTGAACCCCCGTAGAACTGGGCCTGTCACACACCCACACACATGCACGCACGTGCACACACACCCACATGCACACACACATGCACGCACGTGCACACACACACATGCACGCACGTGCACACACAGACATAGCAAGTAGGCTATAAATCAAACGTGAAAAAAAATGAGCCAACAAGGTCATGAGGCCATGTGTTGTTTCACTGTGACTTTAAGGAGATTCCACATTTCCTTTGACTTAACTGTAACTTAAGCATCATAATTAAGTGCCTAAGTGGCCGTGTCCACAGGAAGTGTTTTTTCAGCTGCCAGCGCCTTTCTGCAATTCATTCTGGATGGTAAGTTCGCTCTAGGAGCGCTCCTCTCCTCAGCACCGTGCCTGGGCCCAGTTGCACAAAACACCGTAGGTTCAGATTTCCCTTAAAGTCAGAGTTAAGGTGTCCATGAAATGAAATCGGCTGCACAAAACACCCTTAAAACTTCTCCATAAGCGTTAAACATTTTAAGGAAAACATAAGCACACGATTTAAGGGTGTTTTGTGCTTTGTTTTGTTTGGTCGAAAGAAAACTTCCCACATTAAACAAACTGTGGATTATCTTGAGTAATGATTTCTGGACACATTGCGGTTGAGTTTTTCAAATTGATTTGTTTTGTGATATCTAGACTTTAGCGAATTTATTTCTCCAATTTATTTCCACTCCACCTGACAAACTCAAACTAAACGCCAAATAACTACTGCTTCCGTCAGACTAATGAAAACAGTAGCGCTGATAGGCTACATTAGTTTGGTTTACAATAGGTTATTGGTATAAATGAATCATAACAATTTTAATTAATATAAATTAATGTGCTCGAGTGATCCCATCTTCTGTCACACAATGTTTCAAGATTTAGCAATTAGTACAATTTGACATCAACGTCCAGCACAACTCAAAACAGGCAGAAAACAAGAGTCACAAAGAAACTTTATATAGTTTTCAAGTATTCAAAACTGTTAAATAAGTACAAGATGTGTTCACATGATTTACATATTGGACAATATAAGCACTGCCCATTTTTAATTCTCTTTACATGTTTCCCACTACCCACGCAACACGCTAAAATGTCCGCAAACTATTCACATTTGTTTTTTGTTTTAAACTCAAATCAATTGGAAATCTCGACAGCTGTCTATTGGACAAAGACCACACAGACGGTACACCTGGACCAGTATACAGTGTAGAATGGAGACGTCCACGGAAGGAAAAAAAAAAAAGACAGATTTCGCCAGGTTCAGAAGTTCAGGTTCAGAACTGTGATTAGCTGCTGGTGATATGAACAGTACATATGAACAGAATAAAGTGGGTTTAACATTCAGCTCAGTTGATCCCTCGATCTATCGGGCAGTTCATTAACTTCCACAAACTAAAACAAACAAAATAATATACAGAAGGACTGACCTTGAGAAAAAAGAAAAAAAAAAAAGAAAGAAAAAGTGTTCCAATATTTCAACGGGGTAAAGTTGGCTTAGCATTTTCACTCTTCGTTAATTCATCGCGTTGGAAATTTGGTCTAAAATGTGTCCAAAAGCTCTTTGTTAAGGCACCTAATGCTGTTGTATGATAAGACAATTTTTCCACATTTAGCAAATGAAAAACTGAATGCAGATCCATTCCCATGAGAAAGAAAGAAAGCAGCAGATTGCAGCTACAGTAGGCTAGATATAACTGGTAAAATGGGTATTACTGATGGAGAGGGTTCGGCTCTGGGCCTATTGAAGTTAATGCTGCCATCATATATCAACTGAGAGTTACACAGTATAGGACAGGGCCTGGCAAATGGATGGTAAGGAAATAAAATAGCACCAAAAAGAGAAAAGAATATACAATTTTAAGCTCATGTGTAATTTTCAGAGAATACATAGTATTTTTTCCACCTCCAGTGTCAATGGACGCCACTTCTTCTAAAAAAATCTGTCAGAAAAAGAAAAAAAAGTGAGACTGAACTTGAATGAAAATGAATCTCAAATTGTACTGTGGGACCTGAGCCAGTCTTTCTGTACATTACTTTCGATCTCTTGATTACAGATTTATAATTGATACAGGCAACCTTTACATGTGTATTTGCTTTGATTTGGAGTCACCTACTTGAATGATTGTTAAAAGGCTTTAACCCATTGATACCTGATGCAGCATTTGTGTGTGTATCCCTTTAAGACCACGAACCGCGTTGACGCGGTTCGCGGTCTTAAAGGGATACACACACAAATGAGGGATATACACGCAAATGCGGCATCAGGTATCAATGGGTTAACTATCATGTGTGCCATGTTACCATTAAGACAGTAGTTTCAGGTAGTGAAATGCAATAACGCAAACATTGGTCCATTTATTCACTTTTGCTGAAGCGCGCGACTGTACTCAACTTTTCATTATAAAAATGTGTGCTTTTTACCTGTTGGGAGTTAGCTAAATTAGCAACTTAAATGTCATGACAATGCTGTGAATGAGCAGTTGGGGGAGTTGAATCACCCAAAAAAAACATTTGTAAAAAAATAAAATTATAATCATTTCTATTGCAATTATTCATTAACGTTATCAATCCATGCCAACTGCTAGAATACAGAAAACAGATTTGCTTAAAGTTTTAACGTCTTTCGAGACTCAGGCTCTACCGGACACGTGCTGAACTTGCAAAGGAAATGACGATCGACAAATTGTCTGAAATTAAGTGGTTTGTTTTCCGGGAAATTACTGGGATAATGAGAACATGGCACTTACTAACGAAACACACCGACTGATCTGATCAGATACCATCTCTGGACCAACCACTCCATACATCAAGTATGGTTTGCCACACAAATTACAAACCGAGACAAAAATAAAAAGTTGGATAAAAATCTGCCTATGAGACAGAGGGGATAGTCACCATACTGTACACTTTCTACAATATATCCATTTTCCATTATGAATATAACAAGTGCATTCACTTCAAGGAATAGTTGCACTTAAAACAAATCATCTCGTTTTTCACTTGACCGGGTCCTGCCAGATTAAGAGAGAAGTCAATGAGGGATACCTAGCCAATTCCCGCAGCTTGCGTTCAGCATAGTATATGCATGTCACAAGGCCAGAGAAATGGACTGGATGAGTTAACCTTTGCCTAGATTCCATGCCGTTTGTATTGATACGAACTCAAAACTACACTAGAAACCTTCTGATGAGTACAACTTAAGTGAACAACAGAGATTTGTTTTAGGTTAACAGCCCCCCTTTTAGTTTTTAATAACGTTCATTTTTAGATTCTTAATTTTTCAGCAACTTTTTTTGTTTTTAAATTACTGTACTTCTTTTACATCAACACAACAGTTGATTAGTGAGTCATCTTTATTTACAGGAACAGGTGGGAGTGATGAGCTCCACACAGCTTATGCATTGAGCCTCAGGGACTGATCCTCTCTCCTCCTGGAGGAGATATCGATGTCTATGGAGTCTTTGCCCACAATCAGTCGGAGGCGCTTTGCTGGAGGGAGTGGAATGAAATCGTCTTCAAATTCATTGTCAAAGTAGTCATCCTCATCATCATCATCATCATCATCATCATCATCCCCTTCCTCTTCGTCGTCCTCTTCAGATGAAGAGTCCGCCATGGCCGTTTGGGTCCGGTGGCCGCCGTTCCTCGCCTCCAGACTCTGGCCCATGTCCCCGTTGTAGGAGATGTGCTCCGCCTTGGTCTGGGGTGTTCTCCGTCCGTCGTCCTCTCTCTTGAGCTGGATCTTCAGCTTGGTGGAGCTATTGTGGCCCGCGGGGGGGAACCCATTGTTCAGTTTGGCTACATAGGAGGTGCCCTTGTCTTTGTCGTGGTCCTTGCTGAACTTGATGCTGATCTTGCTGGAGGAGGCGGAGCTCACCGTGGGCACCGACGCGCTGGAGGAGCCGACGGCGTCACCGGCGTCGTTGGTCTTGCTGCTGCTGCTGTCCCTCCGCCGGCGGAGCGTCAGCTTGGGGATGCCCGTGCTGTTCTCCAGGATCAGCTGCGCGTCGTAGCGCGTGATCTGGCGCTTCTTCTTGCCCTTGCCCTGTGACCGGCAGCCGCTCTTCCCCTTGTCCCTGCGGAGGGACTTGCTGCCGTTGGCGACCCCGTTGTAGTCCCTGTGTCGGTCGGAGAAGCCCAGCAGCATGTTCCCGCAGTCCGTGAAGTTGGTGGCGTGCCCGGCGGCCGCCACCGCCACCGGCAGGAACGGCTCGCCGTACGAGTCCTCGCATTTGATCGTCCTCTCGGGCCGGGAACGTCGCGCCGCCCGTTTGCGGCTGCCGCAGCTTCCTCTTCTGATGTCCAGCGCCGGCTGCTCCAGTCCTAACCCGTGGTGGAGATACTCCTCCATGTCGGCCGGCTCCGTTTTGATGACCACGCCGCCAGGGACCGGGCTCAGGCCGTCCAGAGCGCCGGGCTCCAGCTTCACTCCGGCTGCACTCTCCTGGGCTTTGACGAGGGTCCTAGTGGACCTGCGAGTTCTGTACGTGGACGACGGGCTGCCCTCACAGCCTTGCAGGTTGGTGTTCTCCTTGGCGGCGTGACGGGTCAGGCAGCCCCGCTGGCCCAGTGTCTGCTGCCCCTGTGCATCTTTCTCCTTCTTGACGGCCACGCCTTTGCACAGCGACACCTTCGACTCCCTGAGACCCAGCCGGCAAGTCTCCCCTTTGGCCAACGCCTTGGGCTCTGCGCCCCGCCTGCGACTCCGCAACTGGACTTGGCTTAGTGAAGGCTTGGATTGGGATTTTAGTCTCTTTGGTACCCTGTTATTGTTTATGTGACCTTGTTTAGAAGGTGAGGTAGAGGTAAGAGCTCTCGAAAGAGTCTGTCTGCTTTGAGTCCTGGATTTACTGAACTTCATGCCAGGGGAAGTTCTTTTTCTTACAGCTAGAGGGAAGAGAGGAGATGTGGCTTGTTACATAGCATTTTTTCCAAAAAATACAATACAAATCCTCACATCTGCCTGTTATGAACACGTTATGATCATTGTTAACTTAACATGCAACAATTTAGAAATGATGCTGGCCAAAAAACTGCATTAGCATGGCCCTATCAATTTGTTTTTACATTTTTCTGTGTATCACAATTAACACTATAAGGTTTTATACAACTCAATAATACCATTACCCAACCCTAGTTTTGTTCTGTTGGTCCATGTATCTACTGTTCTAATAAGCATACAGCACATTATCATTGTGAGTGCCGATATCATGCGTCTGAGCTTAGAATCATTTCAACTGCTAAATCTAATCCCGATACCAAAGCATTGATCTATCAGGAAGGGCAACAAGTCTTTACCCAGAACTAGACGACTAGATGAATACACGCACACAATCCAACAAACACCTCTGCTCCCCACGAACATGTCCACATTCAATTATCATTGTCAGGTGAAAACCTTGTTTCTCAACTTTTCAAGAATTAAGAATAACAGCCCTATTTTTTAGCCTGGCCACCAAGCATTTTTGAGGTTTCCCAATGGGTTTTAAAAGTTGCATTAGACCAAGGGTCGTGGAACTTTCTCAACACATAGTATGTGTGTTATATATGGTATCACATAGTATATGTGTTATATATGGTATCACATAGTATATGTGTTATATATGGTATGCATTTCTTCATTTTATGTCAAAACATGAAAATTACCACTTACAGGTTTTCACCCGACACTGATGATACGTTTCTCTACTTTTATTCTGATCGTTTCCATTTCCACAACAGTTTTGCCCCGAAGCCTTAAAATCCTGCTCATGGCTCTGTTCCATTCATAAACCCAGATTCGAGAATTTGGCCAGTGATTCCATACGATTGAAAACACATGGTCTTTTAACTGGCTGTATGGCAGAAAGTAATAACTCTATCCCCTTATGTAATGTTGCATTACCTACAGTATGTAAGAGAAAAAGAGCACAGTGTGAGGTGATGGCTAAGCCTGTAATTATAGTCTATAGCCAAATAAATATCAGACGAGGCTTATGGAAAAAGCACAGCAAATGTAGTTCTCTACAGCAGTGTTTGTAAGTTACTAGTTTTTACAGGTTTTCCAATCTGAAATACACCGGGTGCTAGTTGCATCACATGATTTGAAGATCATCCAAAAATCAACAAGAATGTTAGGATTGTGACGAGTGATTCGGTTAAGAATCGTAAGAGGAAATGGCGTTAGAAGGGTTCATTCCCATCAAACCCCACTATCCTATGTGTTGACAGGGCAAGCTGTAGTCTAAACTGGGAGTGAATCGTCTGTTTGACATACCGACTCATCTTAAATTAACTTATGCTACTGAGATGGAGCAATTCAACGGATGACATTGCCGACTGCAGTTCTGAGCAGGTACTCAAATCTCAACATTACATTTTCAAATAATCTTTCCAACTTCACATTTTTTTTCCTCGTCATGGATTAACTCGTGTGGCGCTTTTGTTACAAAACAACTTCATAGGCCATATCCAAAGCATTTTACATTACTGTGAAAGTGTGAATGCATTAAATGTTTGGCATGTAGGATCTGAACCCTACCCCTTGTTGTGGAAGCACCATGGAGTTTTAGATCACATTTTGAAGGGGCTCTTACATGGATGCGTTTTATTTTGAAGGGGCTCTTAGTACATGGATGTTTTATTTTGAAGGGGGTCTTACATGGATGTGTTTTTGGCATTTCCTGAGAGTCGACGTCGGTGTGGGAGCCCACAGAGTGGCTGTCCGAGCTCCTGCTGCCCTCCCCTAGTTTCTTCAGCCTGTTGAGACGCTTGTCTGTCTCCCGCAGCCCGTACTTGCTGTTGATCACTGGCACTTCCACTGGCAGCCCAGCTTTGGATTTGAAAGCACCAGTCCCTCGTCTGCAAAACATACAACAATACCGGTACTATTATCATCATAAACTCTCTACTTCCGCTTTCCAGGCAACAACTTCATCATTTTTAAAAAGCAAGAGACATGCCATGTCAATTTGAATTATCTGATAGATTGGGAAAACAATATATTGTATATAGGTAGTAGCTATCAGTTATTTCAGCTTTACTTGCCGAGATACCTAAGGTATACCTAAGGTTCATATTTATGGGCAAGTGTTAAGGTAAATTCCATTCTATTGCTCAAAGTGAGAGATCAATCAAGGATATGATTACTTTAATTTTTTTTTAATCCCTTTTCTACCAATTGTACTTTGCCAATCATCCTCTGCCTAAGCAGTCCCAGTCGTTGTTCCACCCCCTCTGCCGAAATGGTCAGGGTGTAGACTCTCACATGCCGCCGCTTCTTTTCACCTATTTCCCCCCAGTTCCCGTTCCTTCTGAACAGACACCCCGATCGACCAGAGGAGGCGCTAGTGCAGCGACCAGGACACGTACCCTTGTCCTCCCGCAGTCTGCAGACCCTAGCAAAATCAATGTGATGCACAACTCAAGAGTCCACAGTAGTACTTGACTTTGTTACAAGCACAAATGTAAGATCTCATGTGGCCCACAAGGCTATACAGTAGCTGTTGAGCAAACTGAGCTACATTCGTTTTCCTACAGGGACACCTGCCGTTTTAATAGTATTAGTTTCCCCCCCGAATAACACATGACTTATTATTCACATCCTAAACAGAGGAGGACGAACAGCTGGAAGACAAATGGGAGAAATGGACAATATTCAAATCCCAAAACAGCGACGAAGATAACAAACAAACAGACGATTGACGGACTCACTGGATGAAAAGGAAAGCATGAACGTAGCACCCAAACAGTAATTTTCTTTGTCATTTTCTTTTTCTTATAATTATGTATGTCTTTTATGTATAAGTCTTGTCCATTTTATGTATACTTGTTCGGAAAATGAAACTCAATAAAAATTAAAGTGTAAAAAAACAAACAGAGGAGGATGTCCAGAGCTTTTCAGGATGTTTTGGATATATTCTACCCCAAGGTACATAATGTGTTCTTCTGATAGTGCTGCGTCTGATTGTTATGAACTCATTAAAGATATAACACCCACCGTTCGCATGTATAGCATTCACAAAATTCATTGTTTTCCCCGAAAAAACCATCTCCGTAGTAACAGGAGATTTCCTCTCCCGGCTCAATGTCCCTCAAAACCTTCACACAGGCTGTGTCCCGTCCTGTTGATACAAACTAAAGAAGAAGAAGAAGAAGAAAAATCTGTGAGTTTATTTACTATGAGTTTATTTACTGAGTTTCCACATTCAACAATAACTAAGCAAGTGAGACCCAATGGTTTCTACCCCTTTTAAGAAACCTACCTTGCAATTTGGCCGGCAATCTGGAAAGAAATTGGAGAGGACGGGGGGGACAGAGAGAGAAAAAAATAAATCAACTCAATATCCTAATTGGCACAATGTAGGACTAGTGTAGGGATGCACGATATATCGGCAATCATATCGGTATCGGCCGATGTTGGTCATTTTTTAACATATCGGTCATATCGGTATCGGTCAGATGTTGCAATGTTAATATCGGTTATCATTATCAGCCAAATTCTTCACATTGATATGAAATAATGCAGTAAATCTATGATTTATGGGCTTTTCCAAAGGCTTTGCAAATAAAGAAATGCATAACTTTTTCAAATTCAGTGTTAACATGTGTTTTTCAGTATGTACAAAATGTGATGATCATAAAAATGTGGTTTTATACAGATCATATCGACATCGGTAAATATCGGTCATCGGCCATAACAGCAATGTTAATATGGGTTATCGGCATCGGCCAAAATTTTCATATCGGTGCATCCCTAGACTAGTGGAATAAAAAAATATGACTGAAGGGAGCAAAAACTCCCAAACAATACATTACATATTTAAATTACTTTTCCAAAGAGAAAAATCCTCCAGATTCATGGCATCTCATTTTTGTCGTTACAGCAATCAATAAGGACAATCACTGGAGACTATAAAAACTACTACCGTGATTGATGAAGGCTGCTGGGCCGAGCCAGAGTTGAGCACAGTTCTTGCGGGTGGAGTACATGACACTGAAGTCGTTCTCTCCGTGCCGAAGCAGCATGTTCTCCTCGCTCTCTGAAAGCTCCGCAATGCATCCCACCAGGTACTCAATCTTATCATTTCGTTTCCTGAAAGACAATGTAAAGTAACGGGTGGGTTTCTGATTTGCCCCCATTTTCTCCCCAGTTGTACTTGGCCAATTTCCGCCTGCTGCCCCCGGTCGCTGCTCCACCCCCTCTGCCGATCTGGGGAGAGCCGTAGACTAGCACCATGCTTCCTCTGACACATGCGCAGTCGCTAGCCGCCGCTTCTTTTCACCCAACAGCGGGGAGCTTCACTGGCAGGATGTAGCATGTGGGAGGATCACGCTATTCCCACCGGTTCCCTTCCGCCCCGACCAAGGAGGCACTAGTGCAGCGACCAGGACACATACCCTCAATCTGGCTTCCCACCCGCAGACTAGAGCTGTCAAAGAATATTCTGGATTCAAATATATATTCTAACATAAAAATTAAAATATTTGAATATGAAAATTAATATTAGATTTTTTTATTTTTTTATTTACATTTAACCAGGTAAAAAAACCTGGCCAAAAGGGCAACATAAAAACATACAGCGTTTGCCTGGTTATTTAAAAACATTACAAAAGTGTAGGCTACTACTGTATTAGTACTGACTGAATAAATATGAAAAAAAATTATGTTTATGTTGGGGGAAATGTTGATACCAAGTAGTTATATAAGCTCTCTGGTTGTATTGGTTTGTCTTGCCACACACACAAAAAAAAAATATTTGAATATATTCAAATGATTATGTTTTGTTTAGAGGAAATATTCGAATATAATTTTGGGACAATTTTGACATCCCTACTGCAGACACAGCCAATCGTGCCTGTATGGACACCCGACCAAGCCGGAGGTAACACGGGGGGCGTGAACCTCGTAGGCACGTAGGCAGGTGCATCTCCATCATCACAAGTTGTGTAGCAATAAAGAAACGCAAAACAAAGTAAAGCGCTAAAAGGACACAGGGCACAAAATTAGCAATGGTCACCAGCCAAATGCTGTTAAAAAATGCTAGTAGATTTGCTTCACTCACCAGCCAAAACAATAATGGTAAACTATTGAGTGGCTGGTGAAATTGGAACATTCACTAGCCATTTGGCTGGTGGACAAAAAGTTAATTTTGGACCCTGACAGGACATATAGATTTGAGTACAGGACGTAGAGAGGGGAGTCAAATACACATATAGCAGATGAGGGCTGAGGGAAGATGTCCAAAATGACAGATGATCGTATGTCCTCACCACTCCTTTGTTGCCACAATTTTCGCTCCGTTCTGCTCTGATGAATATCGATTACACGGGAGAATCTCAAAGCCGCTGTCAGTGGCAAACATCCGGAGATAGACAAACACCTGCACGTAAATATGAAGTTAGTGACCGTTTTGATTCACCGGGACGCTACAAATGCCCGGATGATTTGACAGAGACGGCATCTCGTCTCACGTACGTGCTGTTTGAAGAGCTTCTCCTGGGCTTTCGTCTTATGGAGGAAGTGATGTCGCGACCAGTCTCCTGATGTCAGCGCTCTGAAACCTTTCTCCAAGTTGTCATGTTTCTTGAAGCGCTCGATGATCTCCTTCAGCTCCTCTTGCCTTCCCTTGATTGGTCGAAATCTGTGGTGGCACAGGAATGGAACAAAACACATTAGGGCTGGGTAAATTATATATATATATATATTCATTTGAAGGAACTGATATGGATTCAGAAATCCCAATATTGATCTTTTAATATAATGCCTTTTCCCGTGGATGCTTGAAGCTTTAACCCCGTTAAGACTCTCGTGGTTCTTAGCGCAACGAGATCTCGTAAACATCTGTAAAGATTAATATTTTTAATAATGCACCAGGTTAGAGGGTTCCTTGTACAATTTTCATATCCAAGCAAAATTGGTATTGTACCTGAAAATATCGATATCGAATCAGAAATAGAATCGAAACCTTGTGTATCGATCGGAATCATATCGGGGAAATCCGTGGCGATACGCAGCCCTACAACACGTTTACAAACATGAAAATTCGAAATGAAATTCAGTGTACTCTTAAAACCAATTCTCCTCTGGGGGAACGCAAGGGTTAGAGTTAGATAACAGTTACATCACCGCTTGGCAGACCCATTTCTCAAAACTGTGTGGGAGTCCACTGACCTGGTGTTCATTTTGTGAGTTTGAAAGCCCAGGTACGGGTCCAGGATGAGGCTTGTGGTCAGATCATCGTTCTCACACAGCTCCTTCGCCGTCATTCCTGAGGAGGGCACATAACGCCTCTCTGCCTCCAGGCTGGCCGCAGTAGTGAACCCTGCAAAAAAAAATATATAAAATAAAAAAACAAAACATAACTTTATATTGACGTGTGCAACTGTTGGTGAGCCATTAAGTTTGGAAACATCAAAACAGCCCACTCACTACTGCTACATCTTCGGCTACTGGGGTGGTTCCTGCTGGGGCGCAGGGACACCCGCTGTGGGTGCTGAGAGCGAGTCTGGCTCTGGCTCACAGGCTGCAGGGACACCCGCTGTGGGTGCTGAGAGCGGGTCTGGCTCTGGCTCACGGGCTGCTCACTGGTAAACTTGCTTCCGTGTCGCCTGCCATTGAACACCATGTTCTTGGATTCGCCCAGCCACTTCATGCCCGCAAGCCCCCTGGTCCAGTTGCATTTAGTCTCCGAGGTGGAAGGGACACTCTCGAGTGGGGAAGACCGGGGCCTAGCGTTTGAAACCTGGAGGCAGAGTGGAAATCACCTACATTACTCAGCTGAACAGTGAAGACGGATCGTTGCTTCTTCTACATGGAGAGAAGAATACACAACGCAATGGGAAGGACATTTGGTTGTTGTGTTAAAGGCTCAATCAGAAAAGATTACGTTTTTTTGTGGTGATTTTTTTTATGGAGAAAACAATTACCGTACATTTAGCTGTACAGGGATTCAATTTTGAAAGAAAAAAATCCTTGATTGAGGTTTACTTGTGGACTACTTCAGTCTAAACGGTGCCGTTTTACAATCTCGTATTGCACTTTATCCTGATCCTTGTGTTGAAAGGAAGAAAGATGAAAAAAATTCTGCTTTTGGAAAGTTCCACCAATTAACGAGAAGCTATGCTGCTGCATCTGTCGTGGGAATTTTCTCTCAGGAACAAACACAATCAGGAGACTCTCCACTCTGACTGCTTTATACAATAGCTTCACAACTTGTTAAGCACAAAGATGATGCATTGCAACTTACAAAGCCCCTAGATTGGTAGAAGCTCTATAGAAACAATTTCTTGTAGAAGAAACCCACATTTGTACAGCCATTTTCTCAAGTTTATTTCAATGTGTTGTCACCTGAGCGTCCTGCATGGAGGCCAGTGTAGGAAATAAATAAATAAATATATTATAATTTTGGGGGCCACTGTCTTTTTTTTTTTTACATTTACAAAAATAAATGGGGGGGGGGCACTTAAAAAAGTATTTGGTGCATAAAGTTGCAAACGCATAGTGTGATCAACAGCGCCGTTTGTGTGTCTTCTTCGCTTTCTTCTGGCAACCAGCTTGCAGGTGCTGAGTGTGTGTTAGACAGGGATCCAAACTCATGCAGAGTGAAAAAGGTGACAGGTACACAAAACCACTCAGAAATCATTCACTTAAGTGCCCTATTTTGGGATAAAAAAGGTGACTGTCACCTAAAAGCGACTAGTTCGCATCCCTGGTTATGGAAATGGAAATGAAATTAATTGAATGAAAAGAAAAGTATCACAATCGCAGGGGCAATCTTTCAATTTTTCTGGATCATGGATTTTGGGGGCATTCTGAGATTTCTTGGGGCATTTTTGCCCTTGCCCCTGGCTAAATTCCTACACTGATGGGAGACAGCAGGAAAACTAAAGGTTAGAGAAACAGGTCTGTGACAACAAGTTTGGCAGTTCAAACCCTTGAGCTGAAAAATCTGGGCAGAGAAACCAATGAGTTACACTCGCTCACCTCCCTCAGCAACTACCGTACCACCAATCCAACCCAGAGCAAGGCATTTAAACGTCAACTGCTCCAGTGGAACTGGTCAATATTATAAGACTGTGGCTGTACAGAGCATCTCCCAGGTGTAAAGTTGTGTAACTGAATTTATTTATTTATTTTTATTTCACCAGGGTGGATCCTTGAGATCCGGCTCTCTTTTTCAAGGATGCCCTGATTACAGAAATACAACAAATACAATTTATAAAACAATAAAAAATTAACATGAATGGACATGAAAGCCATGTCCAGTAAATCGATTCTACTGATAAACAAAGAATATTTACTGTAAATCATTTCTATTGCCAATGCAATAGAGAATCTTTCCATTCACAACACCCCCCCCCCCCCCCCCCCCCGTTTCTGATTGCTCAATGTCCCCCAGTTCAGACAGTTCATAAAACTTAATTTAGTCAAAAGAGGGAAGAGGTACAGTATGAGGATGTGGAAATATATGTAATAATTATATGCCAATATTAAATAAATTGTATGCATTCAAGGCACAAATTCCATTGTCAATTAATATTAGGTTAGAAAAGACGTTTACCCAATTTAACATGACTTCCTGTAGTACAAACCACACCCACTTGCGGAGTTCTATCCGAATACAGACAGATAATTTTGTTTCCCAGTAAAAGACAATCCACTGGTGTTTTAATTTACACCGTGGGTAGTGTCTGGCCAAAACAGAACAGAAACGGTCCTGCAGCGCCACTTAGTGGTAAGATGAAATAATGCTTTGGCTTTACGTCAAATGCAATGGTATCGTTTTGATTGCCATGATCCATGCATAGAAATTATGGCTTGATTAATTTATGGACTGCATAATCGCATAAACCCCCCTCCTATCATGTTTATACATTGACCATGTTAATCGTTCGGGTTGGGTTTTTCAAGATACAAATGCGTCGTCACATCGGACACCAGAAGACGCATACCAATATTCTAGCTCAAATGCTAGCCACAATAAACGCAACATGCCACAGAGCTCAAGTTGCGGAAACCCGGAAGGCCATGCCGATAACTAGGGTCCAACCACGGCCTCAGCTAACGTTATTAGCTTAGCTTGCATTGTTTGCTAACAAATGCCGTCTCTCCACCCATCCACTTCGTTAGCATGCAGCGAAAGCCGGCGATTTGCTATGGCCATCTGTAGCTAACGTTGGGTAGCAAGTGTACAGAATCGCTAACGTTAATTAACATGTAACAACGTTACTTTAAAACAAAGAATGAAAACGTAATAGAAGGCTACATGATATTAACTAGCCAATGTTAAAAGTTAAACATAATAGCTACGTCAACGTTACCCCCACATTTCAGACTGCCTCCAAGTATGCCATCAAGCAAGGAAACAACGAAGTTAGTTAACTGTCCACAAATTAAACACAGCTAACCTGCGTTAACGGCCTACGTTTGCTAATAGTTGTCCCCCGCTGGAAACCCGTGCAACTTAAAGAATTACGTTAGCTAGCGCTAAGTGTGGCAATAGCTAGCATCAACCGATACCAGCTGAAAAGCTAACGTTACTGGCTAGCTTCGCCCAACGTTAGCCAGCACAGCTAATATAACACATATCGCAACGCAATTCACGATTTTTCACGTTAACGAATCCATTCATATTCAACGACGACAGCTGATTTCAGACCAAGAGCTCACGTTATCCGATAACAGCTAACTAAAGTATACATTTCATCCCAGCGACTAGCGTACAAACCTGCCCATCCAGTGAACCACAGAAGATAACGTTAGCTAACATTAGCTAGCTTCGGGTGTTTTTAGGGTGTTTGATGGGGAAGCCATTAGCTAACTGGCTAGCTGTCTCGTTTGTAAGCAAATCGGGGTTAGTTTACCCAACTATATCATTATAGCTACGATGTATGATAGCTATTGGAACGAGCAAATGGGTCGCTCGTTGTATGCAACGTTATTTAACATAATGTATAACGTTACCTTGACATTAAACTGAAAGCATTTTCACGCGTTGATAAAGTGGTACATGTCTTGGATCGATAAGAGAAACAAAACAAACACAGAATACTTACTAAGTGTTTCTTCTGAAACAGAAAAAATCCCTAAACAAAACGCTAGTCCTTACAGCAATCCGATTTTGGCACGACACCCTAAATGAAAATGTCACAGGAAAGACATTTTTATATAGAAATTAAACATTAAAATTCAAGATGGCGGCTAGCATAGGAGCGAGAGAGAGAAAGGCGCAGCACAGCCATCGGAAAGAAATAGACCCACTAAATACGCAACCGTTCTCGCCCTAAAGGAGCAAAACGACTACGATACTTCAGGGCAGAAACTGAAATCAGTTAATTACAGTGAAGTGTGTGTTGTTTATTTGAAAAAGCGACGCAGTTCTTCTGTTAGTTTGTACAAAAAAATTGTCGGATGTACACAAAAGTAGTGCTGCATAAACAAACCTCTTTACGCTTCCTAAAAGAATCCAACGGCAGTGGGCAGACAACAGTGGGTTCTGCCTGTTCCACACAGAACCACACTAGAACAAGTGAACTGCTAACATCTAGCTACTATTATACCCACGGGAGACTATATAGTGACTTTCCCCTTTACTGTACTAGTAGCAGTACTGTTCCCCCTTCAGAGATTACCCTTTGCGGTGGCACTCTCTAATCTCGAGTGCAGTTCAGTTCAAAGCTGTCTGTGTGAAAAGAGTTGAATAATGTATCTCAAATTTAAACGAAAGGATTATCAATGTTATGCTTTCTTTATCTTGCTCTTTTGCACGAGAGGAAGCGGGTGAAAACGGAATCCCGCTTGTATTGTTTTGGTAAAGCTGATTCTGTACCCACCTGCATCAGCAAAAGCTCGCCATGCTAATGCTAAATGACTGTGTGTGTGTGTGTGTGTGTGTGTGTGTGTGTGTAGACTGAAATATTGCCAGCATGGATTCTCCCTTTAATCCCTCATCATTATACCAAGAAATTCTTGGCCCTAAGTATCACGGTGGGGGAAAAAAAAATCAGATACTGGCAAAATGTACCTGTGTCAAATAGGTATAGGTTACAGTAGTAGTAGGCTACTACTAGCCTACTGGGCTGCTACTACTACTAATAATAATAACAGCATTACATTATGCCAATTAATATAGGCTAATTAAGCATAGGCTAGCCCAGTGGTTATCAACCTGGGGGTCGGGACCACCCAGGGGGGGTCGCAAGATTATTGGAGTGTGGGGGTGGGGGGTGTCACGGGATGATTGTCAAAAGAGAAAAAAAAAGATTATTCTCCCATCATGATTAAATCTCCCATACCAATGATTTAATGTAGCCTATTATAAAGCTATATAAACTATAAAAACTATTTCAGTGAGTGAGTGAAATCAGTGCGTGAATGCGTGCGCACTGTCGTTGGGTTGGGTAGTGGTGGGAGGGGGGGTCGCAAACCCCAGCCTAAAGTTTTTTGGGGGTCGCGGCTCAAAAAGGTTGAGAACCAATGGGCTATCCCATAGGCTGATTCCTTTGTTTTTTTCTGCCAATATTTTATTTTGCAGTTTTTAGAACATGAACAAAAACAGGCTCAGACAAAGTATAGTAGTCAACATTTCAATGTGCGTGATGCTACCAGCCACGTCAAATGCCTATGTGCTAGAGATGTGTGTGTTATCCCATGCAAGGGGTCCATGATAAGTCAGCTGGGTGAGTTATTTGTCACTTTTAACCTAATCTAAGTAGGCTAGAAACGGGTCCCACGTCCCAGGTAGTTGAGAATGTCTTAAGTGAATTGGTCCTCAGGAACCCAGAGTTTCTCCATACATATAACCGAGACCATGTCCGTCAGCCACAGCTGGAAGGAAGGTGAGGGGGACTTCCACTCCTTCAGAATAAGTCTCTTGGCGACAGTCGTCGTGTGCGTCAGAGACTGTTGTACAGCCGTAGGGAGGAGCAGAGAGGATTGCGAGCAGCCGAAGATGGCGAGTTCCGCCTCCGGCTGAAGGGTTATTTTATAGGCCTTAGAGTACTAATATTTTGGCCCAGAATCCAGATAGTGAATGTTGTATAAAATTGAAGTTCCATTGATTGGCATTTAATAATCAATAAGCTATAATTGCATACACATCACATTTGACATACGCTTTATACTGTAAGGCAGGAAAAGAGGAGGGAGAGAGAGGAGGGGTGAATACTCTGACTTGGAGGCTACACGGCTGCCTGTCTGTATCAGCAAGCGTTCCTGTCTCATGGTCATTGTCATGCTGAGTTTTCTGAAGGCCAGTAGAGTAGAGGGGAGAAATCTCCTCTTATGTATGTGCATCTCCATTATGATGTGTTGATAACTAATAACTCATACCAATACAATGTGTATGCAATTATAGCTTATTGATTATGAAATGCCAATCAATGGAACTTCAATTGTATACAACAGTGAAGGTCAAAACCAAAAAGTGTACCCTCTACCACCTGTCACCTATCACATAGTGGTGAGACGGAAGGGTAGATCTTGTCCAACCTAGACTTGGAATAATGAAGACGATGCGTGACTTTAAATTGGATCAGCATGGTGTCTGCTGTTAATTGAGCAGAGTTGGACCACAGACAGACTCCTGTCCCATATAATTTCAGACTCTTCTCTCTGGCCTATGCTATGGACTTCTCCTCCGATGCACCTGTCCACAAGACCCTGAAGGTGTGCATTAGCTTCTATTGTCACTGAATTAATTATATGTCAGTGGTTCTCAACCTGTGGTATGGGTACCACTGGTGGTGGTACGCAGGGGCTCCCTGCCTCTCATACGTTCATATGGTGGCAATTTCTGAGGTGGTACTTGGTAAAGGATGAGAACCACTGTATATCTGATTGCTCTGTCAATATGAGGCCTGCTCACTTATTTGATGACCGTTGAACATTATGTGACAAATTACTGTTAGGTGTTTATGCATGACTATATTCACAGTTGCAAGTTACCATCAAGATTTACATTCAACAAATAAAAAGACAAATGTTCAGGGAAATATATGCTACTGTTTTGTGATGCAGCCTATTAAGTACCCGGAGATGACACTTCCTCCATGGTTTGGAGTTTCTCCCATCTGCATCGACTTTAGGACCCCTGAGGTAAGCAACACGAAAAAGAGTTGCAGGCTGCAGCAGTGATTGTTGCAGCAACACAGATATTAAGCCAAGTGGAGTTTTGCACCACGGAGCACTGCACAGCAACTGCTAGAAGCTTGAACTTGGTGGGTGTAGAGAGTGCCTTCACTGCACCTAACACTACAGGGTGGTTTACAATGTGTGGGCTGCTGCATCCCACTGCTGCATTTGTGAGGAAGCCAGCTACCATGGAAACCACCAAATACCTTTTCCTCCCAACAAAGCATCACCTTCCCCACTCTGTAACGGCAGTGTAAGCCGAGCTGGAAGTCTGCCCAGGTAAACATTTGGAGAGTTGATGATTGCTAACATTTAGCTCTCCACTTAGCAAGGTAATGTGTGACAAGGTGCATATGGCACCATTTCACCTCAGTGTGTCAAGTTCACCACAGCAGGGGTTTTCCTGCATAGAGGGATTTTTGGCGCCCCCCAAAGGCCTAAGGCAAAAAAATAAATACATAAATCCTAGGACTGATATAATTTTCAGTTAAGGATAACCCTGACTGCATACTAACTTAAAAATCAAGCATTTTTACTGTATCATTTTAAAGAATTTCAATGACTGATATATTTGAGATCAGGACAACTCTGACTATACACATTGTGAAAACACATTGCTCAATCATTTCCAACAATGAATGATATACTACTGTCATGCATAGTCACCTCCCCAAAAAAATAAATCAATAGATCAATAGATCAATAAAACAATAAATCAATAAATCAATACAAATAAAATAAAATAAAAAAGGCCCATTCTGAATCAGGAAAAACCTGGTGAATGCCAATGCTTTCAGCACACTCTATCAAGGATCCATCATTTTAGTACACAGTAGGTCCAGATCTCTTGGACCCAAATTTGAGAATATATAAATATTTGTCCTATTAGATATATATATTATCCAGAAGTCTATGATGATCTGTAGCCTATTGGAGTAGCCTATAGGTGTAGGTGTAGGTTCCATGTCCCTACCTCAGCAACAAGCTTGGAGATGCCCTTGAGCAAGGCACTTAACACTCAATTTAGATGTCACATCTGCCCAGGGACTACCTAGATGAAAATTTGACTCTGGAACATTTACATTCTGAGTAATATTATTAATCTGCACTTTCCCTGTTGAAGTAAACAAAACATATAATTATATAAACCAATCATTTGGACTCCACCACCCACCACCCGATCTCTGGACTCACACAGAGCCATGCTCTGTGTGTGTGTGTGTGTGTGTGTGTGTGTGTGTGTGTGTGTGTGTGTGTGTGTGTGTGTGTGTGTGTGTGTGTGTGTGTGTGTGTGTGTGTGTGTGTGTGTGTGTGTCTCTGTGTGTGTGTGTGTAGCCTATGTATGTATGTATGTATGTATGTATGTATGTATGTATGTATGTATGTATGTATGTATGTATGTATGTATGTATGTATGTGTAGGCTATGTAGGCCTATGTATGATTACCCAAGTCTGTGCACAAACGATGTCTGTGATCTATTATGCTCATAATTTAGATCACGTAGTAGTTTTCTTGTGTTCTTAATTTGATTGTTTGTTCATATCCATAAATAGGCAGGTTTTCTCATGGAAGAAATATTTATAAACTTCACTGTCTGTTATTCAAGATTGTCGAGTGCCTTGCTCAAGGGCAGCTCCAAGCTTATTGCTTATATTTTTTATGCTCTGTGTTTTTTTCGATTTATATTTGAGCTTCATTGTTATTTTATTATTTGAACGAAGAATAAAAAAAACAGGAAGAAGAAGGTACATTCAAAATACGTCACTGCTCACGTCAGAGGTCGAAGTTGAAAGTTGACAGGTTCGCGGGAAACGTCCCAAAACAAACCAGTCTGTCTGTCAGTGTGGTGAACTCGCAGGCAGCACGGCGAACACTAGTTAGCTTTGCTTAACTGCTAACCAAAATACTGTCTTTTCTAAACACGGGTAAGATAACTACCTCGATCTCACGTGATATAATGTTTCACGATACGTCGGTATCCGACTGAATTTGACAGTGAAACGGGAACTAACAAGTTTAGCTACGATAGCTGGCTAAGGCTAACAGCGACTTGTAGTTTTTAAGCCAGCGGGACTAGCCGTGACTGACAGCAATTTAACAAGTCTTTCTCAAGCCCAGGTAAACAAAAAACATGGCAGAGAGACCAGAGGACCTCAACCTCCCCAACGCGGTCATCACTCGTATCATCAAGGAGGCGGTGAGTGCAACCAGCAGATAAACACGTTTTTCTCTTGCTAACATCTTATCCTGCATACTAGCAGCTAGCACATCCACTCAGAGGGAACGTGCCTTTAGCTAATCACTATGTTAGCTAACCTCTCCACACCGTTTATTGTGAACAGCTACCAGATGGGGTGAATGTGTCAAAAGAAGCCAGGAGAGCCATATCCCAAGCTGCCAGTGTATTTGTGCTGTATGCAACATCATGGTAAGAAAAACTGACCCATTTACCGAACTCCATTCTTGTTTGCCAACCACAGGTGTCTGGGACTAAATGGTGCAGCAAGCACATTGCAACCGTTATTTGTTTTGCTCCAAATACAGCAAAATATGATTTTTGGAATAAGTTAAAAATAGTTATTGACTATTAAATTGCATGGGCTTTTTTGTGTAAAGTGCACTATGATTAATTTCCACTGACCTTTTATCACTGTCCCATGTTTATGTTGCATAATGGGAATCTCACAACAGTCTGTACTGTGGATGGCTTGCAGTTGGGAGTATCACTAGCCCCATTTGTTCCGCTGTTTCTCCGAGACAGCGTCACATAATATCCAAAATTTGAGGTACCAAGTGGTTCAAATGCTTTCTTATCCATCTCCTACGTCCGATCGCAGATCCAAAGATGTAATATTCTCTTTACGGAAGCCAGTAGTATGGTCGGCGGTGTTAAAATGATATTCCTGTGTGAAACAGCCATTTAAAAGCAGTCATTTGACAGCCTGTGCCAAATTTACAGCAGGGTGTGTTTGGTAATACTATCACGGTGCCACGCAGCGCTTGCACGCAGCGCGCCAACATTGCAGTCACACCGATACGGCGGCGCAGTGAACAATTCAGGCGCGCTTGGGAAGCAGAACACGTCATGAAATACTCAAACTCCCAAGGTTCCTGTCAGCACTGGGACGCCTCTGCTCTCCTAAATTTGGCACAGGCTGTCGAAAGACTGCTTTTAAACGGTTGTTTCATGCAGGGATATCATTTTAACGCCGCCGACCATACGGCTTCCATAAGGAGAATATTATATCTTTGGATCTGCGATCGGACATCAGAGACGGGTAAGAGAGCATTTTAAACACTTGGTACCTCAAATTTCAGATACTAGCGTTGTGTGACGCTGTTTCAGAGAAAAAACAGAACAAATGGGGCTAGAGTATAACATAAAATGAAATGAAACGACCACTTTGATGACTGAGTGTTTTGTCTCCATGGAAACTTTGCCAAATCAACATGCGTTCAACAATCGGAATTTGTTTGAATGCTTTAGCACAAGCATATCTATAAAAATGATTCTCATCATTCTAATATTAGTAAGGCACAGAGATGAAGATTTGTGCTTATAATCATGTATTTTGTATACAGAAGACAAGTGCCAACTTTGAATTTGATAAAGCATAACTGAATCTGTGAAGTTCAATGAATCCTGAATATCAGTCAGTCACTCAATAAATACATTTCCAGACATGTTTTGTGTGTGTCTGTTTTAACCTCTAAACAGCGCAAACAATTTTGCCATGAAAGCCAAGCGGAAAACTCTGAATGCAGGAGACGTCTTGGCTGCGATGGAGGAAATGGAGTTCGAACGATTCCTGGAGCCTCTGAGAGAAGCGTTGGAGGGTGTGTATATCAGCGATCTGTATCGTTTTGGAAATGTGAAACCTAATGGAAGTTGGTGCATATTAATCACAGCGCGAGCTCAAAACATTTGGAGCTTGGCTTTCTTCCACCCCGGTCGAATTGCTGCAAAATCCATTATGGTCACTGACTGAAATTACTACCTTTTGAAACTCAGCAACTTTAAAATACTGTTATTATTCTGGCTCAATAGATGTCTAGACTGCCACCCAAGCATAGCCAGACGTCATAGACTGTAGTTAAAGCCAAAAACAACAAAATTAAATTGCATTCTCTCCCTGCAGCAGTCTGACATTTTATAGAAACAGTTTCTACATTTATTCCACAACCTCTGACATCGACTGCTATTTATGCCCAATGGAAATATGATACTCACGATCAATTATGTAAAACAAAGCCAGTATTGGAGTGATATTTTCAACAGAGGGCACAATACTACAATTACAGATTGTCATGTAAAATAATACATAATATATGTTACACAATGCTTAGAAACTGTACTTTTCCAACTATTGATGGGCATTTTTGTTCCACAACAGTGTACAAGAAGGGCCAGAAGGGAAAGAAGGAAGTGTCTGAGCAGAAACGCAAAGACAAGGAGAAGAAGAACGAGACGGAGAACGATAAGAGCAGGGAGGAAGAGGAGGAGGAAGAGGAGCGCATGGAGGAGGAGGCCGAGGCCGAGAATGAAGCGGAGGAGGAGGAAGTTGAGAACTGATGACTGGCGGGTGGAACCACCTGATGCATGCTGGCCAGGGAGGCACTGAAGACACGCTGAAAGGGAAAAATGCACTCCATCGCCTCCTCTGATAGTGGGGCAGTTAAGCATAAAAACAGTGCATTTGGCAATAAAACATAATTTGGTACACTTATAGTGCATTCCAAAAAAGACTTGCAGACTATGGAAGCTGTAACTGCAATAAAGTTGTGTAGACTAATCTGATATGGATGATCTTGGAGTGCAATCATACATTTCTTATGAGGAGGAATTCAAATTTGGAACTTTAGGATTGCTCCGAAGCTTCCTTCTATCTCACAATTCAAGACTCAAAATAAGGGATTGCCATAACTGCCCAAACCTAACCTCTGGGGTTATGATGGGATGCTTCTGAGCAATTTTAAAGTTCTAAATTTGAATTCCTCCTCATAAAAAATGTATGATTTCACACCAAGATCATCCATATAAGGACTAGTCTACACAACTTTGCTTTATTGCAGTTACCATTTCCACCAGTTTGCGTGGGCACAAAAAAAGAGGCACACCCCCGATATCGGATTTATTTTTGGAATCTCTAGTATGACTATAAGTGTATCGAATTATATCCTTTTGATCACAAAATGCACACTTATTATGGGATTTTAGCTAAGCTGCCTTGCTGTGAGGTCATGATTGAACAGGACTTGTGTAATTGATGCATCATTCTCATACAGTCACCATGTATCAGTGCACCATCGAGTTTACCAACAACCCATTCAATAGCAATGAAACAAGTGCGTGCATTGAAGTGCCGCATACAGTGACTTCCAGACAAATCTTAGTGATTAACTTGTAGGAGGCGAGGTTGTGTTCTTGTAGTGGCCACCGGGCTTCTCTGGCAGTAGAGCGGCCGTCTTCCAACTGCTTCCCTGGAGATCTGCCACCCTCAACACCCGAGTGTTAACAACACAGCACAATGAAAACTACCACACTGACTCAAATGGCCCATGCCTGTTCGCGGCTTCCTCTTGGTCTGTTTTGTATTTTTTTTTAATCATTTGATAAATATCTTGTAATATGCTAGGTATATTGTACATCACGTTTTGTTACAAATGCCACGTTGGTGGGTTAGATTTGTTTGTGTCTAACAAGGTTTCTTGGTAAGATTGTGTCATGGACACTGTTCACAATAACGTTAATGAAGTTCTGGTGCTAAAAGAACAAGCGCTACATACAGTAAGCGGACCCATTAACGCGCCGTGCTTAAACCGGTCCTCTGTCCACTGAACAAATAGAGGCAAAGTGACCGCCTACTTCCTGCTTTAGCACTGTACCAGAGATTTTCATCCGCCATTTATTTTCCCATAGACATTTTGTAAAATGCTTGTAAAAATAGTTTGACTTGGTCAAACCAAGCGGTTTAAGCTATATTTAGAATCGGGAGAGACCATAGAACATTTCACTTGGACCAAAACATAAAAAAACGACATCGAAAAAACATTGTCTTTAAATCCACAATTTTTTGGTCCCAGTGAAATGTTATGTGGTCTGTTTCTAAATATATCTGAACCGTTTGGTTTGACCAAGTAAAACTATTTTTATAAGCATTTTACGAAATGTCTGGGAAAATAAATGGCAGATGAAAATCTCTGGTACAGTGCTGCTGATGCAGGAAGTAGGCAGTCACTTTGTCTCTCTATACTTTTTGGCAAATTAGCTCTGACTGGTTTACCTTTAGGCGATGATAAATTGGGTAGTACAATAGTTTGTTTCCAGTAATTGTTGCGGTCTATCCTGATTTAGGGTTAAGATTGTTCTTGGTGATTGGTACAGGCCAGCATTTCCAAAGCACTGCAGCATACTAGACAAGACGATAGGAAAACACCTGCCAGCCTTGTCATAGTGCTGAATGGATCAAAGAGCTTTGGTGATTCAGAGAATCTGAAAAACGTGTTGGAAGAAAAGGTGTAGTTGGATGAGTGGCAGCTGTCAGCCTGTGAGATGATTTTCACATCTCTAGAAACAGTTATTGAAATTAATTTAAAAAGAGAAAGACATGCTGTGATGTGAACCTGTTAGACTGAAGTACTTGTAGTGAAAATAACCTGTCCAATGTGTTCAGGCTCTTCTGTTCTTATCTGGCGAGCTGCTCTGAGAATTTCTGAATTTCCGATTTATACTTTTGTAGAATTGTATATTACGACTGGCTGAGATTTTCAATAAATATTTTGTATAAAATGAACCAAGTTGCATTTAATCATTAATCGCTACAGGAGTTGATGCTCGAGTAGGCTGCAACAGCCAGTGTTTCTTTCCACAAGTATTCTGACCTTGAATAGCTGTAAATGTAATACATTGTCAAGATAATTAATCAAGTGACGATTACTAATTAGATCATGATTACTCCTTAATGGTGTAACACAATTTTAAGGAGTTGTATTATCTGAGCATTGCAAGCTTGCTACATTAAAGGAACACTCCGCCCATTTTCAACCAGCTTTGTAGCATTAGAACATCAGTAGTATATCAGAAAACTGTAAACTGTTTTGAAGTCTGTCATTTAATTTGACAGTTATTGAGTGTTAAAGTGTGGACCAGTGACATCACTGGTCCACACTAACTCAAATTAATAACTCGTTAACTCAAATCAACTCTCAATAACTGTCAAACTAGATGAATGATGAATAGTTTGACAGTTATTGAGTTATTAATTTGAGTTAGTGTGGCCCACCCTAACCTCACACTTTAACTCAATAACTGTCAAATTAAATGACAGACTTAAAAAACGTTTATAGTTTTCTGATATACTACTGATGTTCTAATGATACAAAGCTGGTTGAAAATGGGCTGAGTGTTCCTTTAAGTCAATTGCTGTAAAAATGAGACCTCTAGTGGGCACTTAAAATCCATCCCCCTGTCAGGTGGTATATCAAGATGCAGATTCAACTGCATGATTTAGTGCTCAGCTGTGCCACCCTACTGGTCACAATCAAATGAATGAAAACTAATATGTGCAGTTTTCTAATCACAATCCCGGCATGGTGACTGCAGTAACGTCCACCAGACCTGTTGCCTGTGAATCAAACGTTTATTTCACTGCCCTAAACAGTCTCCAATGTGTTATGCTGCCTTCAAATGGACCTTGTGGGTACAAATTCAGAATACCACAGGAGGGGGGCGCCCATTATGACCGAGTCTGGGACCAAAACCCTCCCGACGGAAACTGCTCCCAAAAAAACAAAATTCTGCTCTGAAAACAGGGCATCATAGTAAGGCAAATAAATGTGATGCGCGTCATCTAGCTATGTAGCTGCAAAACTAAAATGAACTAACACCATATAAAACCATCATTCTATGAAGGACAAAGCGGAAAGACCATCGGAAACAACTGGGGCGGGTCAGGGCGGATGATCATGCCCTGTAGTAAATGGGTACCAGGGTCTCTGCAAATTGAGAGCCTGGTGATGAGAGGTTAATATAACCTCACGTGAACACGGTAGACTCAACCCTATTCGAAGGCAGCATCATTGGGACCAGCCCAAGGCACACCTGTTCACTATTAAATCAGCACCAGGCAGATGGATTCTCTTGCAAAGGAGACGTACTCACCAAACCAGATTTAAACACATTTGTGAACAGAATGCGAGAGAAATACACCTTTTGTGTGCAACAGAAAAAGTCTTAGATTTTTTTTAAACTCATGAAAAATAGGGATAAAAGTGTGTTTTCGTTCGTGTAGTGGGACAGTTATCTACTTTGACATTACATTTCAACAGTTGTTAAAAGCCATATGATCATCGGTTTCCCTGCAATTGTTAGCTATTGGGCAAATTAAATGCCATATCAAAAGTACCTCAGTCATTTTGCCTCCAGCTCTACATCAAAGCCAGGTAAATGCTGTGGCGTGTGGCCTGAAGAGTTGTGTGCACCATTGACAATTACACATCCCCGAGTAAACACTGGATACAATTCAAGTCCAACACAAGATGTTCCACTTTTTGTAAACCAAACTTTATTTTTGTCCTCAGTTTTACTCAGATGGGCACTCGACCTTGCCGCTGTTGATGTCGTCGATGACGTCGTGGGGCGGGCGGCCGTCGATGGTGCAGCCTACAGACTGGGAGGTGCCCAGGATCTCCTTGATTGTTCCTGTGGGGAGAACAGGGGGAAATCAGAACTTTAAAAACAAAATCTAACATGCCTCCTAAACCAAACTCGCTGTGGTTAGAGAAATAACTTGCCAGTCCTGGTCTTGATCATCAAAATTCTACCGTATGAAATCCTAGAGACATTTTTATATTGTTTTTAAATGACCTAAAATAGATTCTAGGATAAAGTCACACAACATTTTAGACTAAGCGCACGGCGTGTACCAGACTTTACGGCACAGAGTTGCCCATTGGTTTGAGCAGCCCTGTTTCCTAAAGCTGGGTCTATTCTTAGCCTCCACTGGATTATACTCAGTCACTGACAGACAGGAATAGTGGCGGGAGGCTGAACAGGGCTAAACTGCCAAAGCAAATAGCTAGACGAACCCCAAGAGAAACTATTTGCACACTAAGGAAATACCATTTTCCAACGCAGTCCTCGACAAGTCAAGGACAACATCTGACCTGGTTTGACAGGGAAAGTCCCTCCTTTTTTTAACCCAACTAAATGAACAAGGTTCTATGTCTGAAAGGGACGTCACACTAACTGATTAAAATAGGCTTTTCAGTGAGTATTGCTTCAGGCTGCTTTCAACACCCGGACCGGCCTTCTTTACCTGACAGCTCTCTGGCAATGGAGCGATGCCTCATGAGGCGGGCGATGCCCACAATCTCATCGAAGGTCACACTGCCACTGTGCTTGACTGCAAAGAGAAACGGGAAGAGAGACGGAATGAGTCGTCTTCAGAGAGGTTAGCGATCCACTTGCTCCGTTTCAGTGTTTATCTCCCACTTTCAGTCCGACAAGATACTGTAATTAATCCTACAGGAATACAATAATCTAGAGACAATCTGTTCCAGACTTTACGGCACAGAGTTGCCCATTAGTTTGAGCAGCCCTGTTTCCTAAAGCTGGGTCTATTCTTAGCCTCCACTGGATTATACTCAGTTACTTTGACAAACAGGCATAGTGGCGGGAGGCTGGATTATAATCCAAATGTGTACAAAAGCAACAGACATGGAAGACAAAGCTGTCAATGACCCCATAGCCAATCAGACAGGTTTTAATTAGATTAACATCCATCTGCAGAATGCGGCCATCAATTTCATAAAAAGAAATACTAGAGTGAAAGGAAACGCAAATAGTACAAGAATGTCAATTTGGCAGCAAATGATAGATTACATTAGTGATAGATTAGCGTTTTATATAATATTCCAGTACTGCTGCAGTTACAAGCTGGCCTTCATAGCTTACCCCACCTGCTTTTTTTATTTAAGTCACATCCACTGCTCCACATTACCCTGGACAGGAGCATTGACATTAACAAGTCATTTTAACATGCTTGTGCTTCTAAACTAGAGGGGATTTTTAGGACTGCTGACCCACAGACATAGCTCTTTTTCAGAACAGGTGGGGGAAGGGGTTGAACAGGACACATTTAACAGGATCTATTAGTATCCAACTGATTTTGATCAATTGAAAGATTGATTTCTGGCGTCCGTTGACATTTCATAGATCTGGAGTTTGCTAAAAACCCACGTAAACAGAGTTGACGATGACTTACTGTTCTTGACCTTCTTCCTGTCACGAGGAGGCTCCTTCAGGGCCTTGATGATCAGAGCAGATGCGGAGGGAACCACCTCAATCTAACAGGGTACAGAAAGCATTGCCATTGGAACATGACCACAAATTAATTCAGTAATTCTCCTCCTGACTCCACAGTGCAACAATAAAAACGTTTTTTCCCCCAATCATTCAAGTTTACACTATAGCACGATTCCCTGCGAGATCAGTCCATCATCCGTCCAGGATGGATTACACCAAGTCTTTTAAATCCAATGCTTCATATTGGAGATGCTGGCTACATACCGCCGCCTGTCTGTTCTGGATGGTCAGCTTCACGGTGATCCTCAGGCCCTTCCAGTCACCGGTGGCCTTGGCAATGTCGTCACCAACTTTCTTGGGAGACTTGAGGATAAAAGCACAAGGAGGAAAGTTCGTATGAAATGCTACGTCTGAAGCCAAACACATCTAGGTAAGTACAAAAATTGATTAGCAAAAATAGTTCAAATTGCAAAATCTGATTATATACAGTAATTGCAAAAGGCTGCAATTTAAACAAATCAAAGTTTTTTTTTAACTGGCACTGAAAACAGTACTGTAATTTCAGTTTTTGTATTTTTATGCCAATCTAAGTTTGTACCGGTAGTTTAGAAATACATTCAAAATCATTCATCTGAATTTTCCTTGATAATCAAGCAAGTGTAATATACCCTGTGTAATGACCCAATTTATATATATATATATATATATCGCAATATTGTCCACAATAATTAACATTTTACAAATTGTGCAGCACTAGTGTGAACGCCATCAACATAATTTATGTTTTTCGAAGGTCATACAATAGATAGAACCTAGGATCAAGTCACAGAACATATGAAGCGCATGGTGTGTACCAGACTTTACGGCACAGGGTTACCCATTGGTTTGAGCAGCTCTGTTTCCTAAAGCTGGGTCTCTCTCAGCCTCCACTGGATTATACTCAGTCACTGACCAGACAGGAATAGTGGCGGGAGGCTGCCTGAGTCACACCGGACCTACAATGAAGACCAAGCGCATTCATTTCAAACTCACCAGACCCAGAGGGCCGATTTTGGGGGCCAGGGCTGAGGTGGCTCCGACTTCTCCTCCTGTGCACCTCATGAACACTGCAAAGAAGAGACATTACTTTTGAGTATAGCTGCTGGAGCCACTGCCCCAGATGAGACTGCCGCACTATAGGATCACCAGGCCTGCAGACAGAATATTTCCCCCACCAAGACTATTATGACAAAACCCCTATGGAGGCATAGTCTGGTCCAATTGTGGACTGATCTAGTAGACACTAGACGGATCCAATCTTGACCACGAGGATCTGCCCTGATCATACCACACATGTTCAAGACCTGAGTGTGTGGATCAGTTTCACTCCATTTGTTTAAGGATCAAGTACCGTAGTGTCTAAATTCAGAACTGAACTGCCAAATTTCAGTTAATGTCTTATCATATTTGACCGGCTTTGTCAGCTGAACTCTTTAGAATATTGTTGTTGCAAACCCTATAACAGTAACCAAGAATATTGTGAATTCTCCTAAAGGGATTGAGGTCTTAGGGAAGCCACTCACTTTATATAAATCTATAACCCATCCCGTTTTTTTTGTCTCAAGTCACCCCACCTATGAAAAACTGCATCAAAATCAGGGTGAGCATAATATTAAATGACAACTTTTATCACTATTACGACCAGTATTTGTCAGTGCTTGGTTGAATAGCTTTTGAATATTCTGAGTCTTACTTCTGCTGTCTACAGCTATCACTTTGGACCCAAGCCAGCACAGAATTAAGTGTTAATTTCAATCTACCACCTGCATGAATAGCTGGGTTAATTTTCCATGACAGCTTCTGTCAAGTTTGAAATAGTATTTTTTCCATCACCACGTGTTGTCAATTTCTACAGCAGTGGTCACATTGTGGCACTAGGCTACTTGGCATCCTAATTTCAATTAGCTACTCTTAATTTGCACAGTACCTTTATTTCTAATCAATAAAATATCGGCAAAGTAACAATACTTCCAATGCAACACATTACCCCACCTGAATAGGCCTACATGCAAGACCGCTGAATCAATGGTTTTTCTACATTTCCCGACCCCATTATACATTAGCCCACGTGGTTTACATTTACAGAAACAGGTTTTTTGGGGGGGAAAAAGAAAGTTAAGTCACCAAATTCAGTTGTTTAAGCCTAAACAGATGCATTAAGACACCCGAACCACTTTATTTAATACTTCCAGTGCCATATTTTTTACCATTTCTCTGGCCCGCTCAGAGGCAGGCAGGCAGGCGCGGATGCGGCCGCCACAGAACAACGAATCCATCTTGGCTCTGAAACAGTTTTTAACCGGATAATTCAAACATACCAACTTTAATCTCAAGGGGGTCGAATTTGGGAGGCATGTTGCTGCTGTCTTAGTTGAGTTCAGCTTGGTTGGTTGGTGAGGATGTCGGATGAACCCGGATTCGGGACGACCGATTACTGTTGCACCTTCACCGCTAAAGAGGGACAAGGGGAAAGACCGAGCAATGGCGGCGGAGGAATTTATACCCCCACGAAGTCACGCGAGAATCTCTCTTCGAGCTCTCGTAGCCTAGCGTGACGTCATATATGACAGCGGACGATACCATTTCTGAGAAATCCCATGCACAGATGGGTAGCTACACATTTTAGTCACTGGAAAATAATAAATACATTATAATGAAACTGCAAGGTTTAAGTGAAGCCTTGTTTGTCACATCAATCCACCAAACTGTAACCTAAATGACTGTGTAACTGTGACTGTGTGTGCTGTGCTTTCAAGATCTATCTACCTTTGTGTTTTAAAAACATTTTCAAGGTAAGTATGTACATTACTGATGTAAACTCGTATTTTTGGGGTAAAAAATAAAATAAAAGATTGAAATGTGTCCATTCATTTTCATCTTAAATCAGGCACACCAAAGAAAACATCATCCTTCAATGAATTATGTTTGAAAAGTTTTAGGTGATTGATCTAATTAGGCTATAGGAATGGAGCCCTTCTGCCCGTGAGCATTGTGGAGTATTAGAAACTGTGCAGCATGTACTGTGCAATGTTCACACGATGCCGAGGAAAGGAGGGAAGTAGTTTGCTTCCTTGTAGCTACAGACCTGTATCAGAGGATATATGTAAATGTGCAGTGACGTAGTTTTAACAGTGTGAGGCAGCAATGCACCCACCCGTGCCTAGTCTGCCGGAAATCTAAAGAAGAAGAAGAAGAAGCCCTGTGATTTTGCCGGAACCGCGGTGGGTTCCTGCATATACATATACGAGACTACGAGAGTAACGTTAGCACTTAGCTAACAGCACTTAGCAGTAGTATTATTTCCCGGTTCAGAAGTTTAATTTACAAACAGAAGACTCGTATGTGGGGATGATATTATCACGAATATATAAAGTGGAACCGGGGCTCCGTTAACTCAGATGAAGAAGAAGACTCAATGGACTCAGATGAATGGTTTAGCTGTGAAGCTAACGTTAGCTGTGAAGCTAACGTTAGCCGTGAAGCTATTGGAGCTTTGAAGGATAAAGTTTGTCACAGTTCAGGAGGAAAAGTTCCTGTCACTGTTTGAAAATGAAAATGTCTAAAGTCCAGAAGCTGAGAGCTGTGGTGAAGCAGCGCCTAACCGCGGCTGTTGGAGACATATTTGGGCTGTTTGAAAGAACAATAGCAGAGTACGAGGAGGAAGCTACTCGTTCAAAAGAGGAGATCAACCGACAACGAAAACTACTGGACTCTGTGTGGTTACACAGAGAAGCCTTACCTCCAGACCTCCAGCAGCTGTTGGTCATTAAAGAAGAGGTTCCCGCTGAGCAGCAGGAGTGGAGCCCCAGTCTGGACCAGGAGGACCCAGAGCCCCCACATGATATTAAAGAGGAACAGGAGGAACTCTGCACCAGTCAGGAGGGAGAGCAGCTTCAACGGCCGGAGGAGGCTGATGATATCACCAACTACCCATTCTCTGTTGTCCCTGTGAAGAGTGAAGATGAGGAAGAGAAACCTCAGTCCTTCCTGCTTCATCAAAGCCAAACTGAGGAGAACAGAGAGGTAGAGCCTCTAGCCAGCTGCTCAACTGAACAGATGAAAACAGGAGCTGATGAAGAGGACTGTGGAGTATCAGAACCAGCCAGGAACGTAGATCTTATATATCCAGCTAGTAATTCACAGCCAACTAGTGATGACAAGACTTCAGTCTCTTCTGAGACTGGAGTCCACACAGGAGATAAACAATTTAATTGCTCAGTCTGTGGTAAAGGTTTTGGTAAAAAAGGACACTTGAAGACACACATGATAGTCCACACAGGAAATAAACAGTTTAACTGCTCCGTCTGTAGTAAAGGGTTTGGTCGTAAAGGAGACTTGAACACACACATGAAAGTCCACACAGGAGATAAACAATTAAATTGCTCAGTCTGTGGTAAAGGTTTTGGTCTTAAAGCAAACTTGAAGTCACACATGAAAGTCCACTCAGGAGATAAACAATTAAATTGCTCAGTCTGTGGTAAAGGTTTTGGTCTTAAAGCAAACTTGAAGTCACACATGAAAGTCCACGCAGGAGATAAACAATTAAATTGCTCAGTCTGTGGTAAAGGTTTTGGTCTTAAAGCAAACTTGAAGACACACATGATGATCCACACAGGAGAGAAACAATTAATTTGTGCAGTCTGTGGTAAAGGTTTTCATCATAAAGGACACTTGAACACACACATGATAGTCCACACAGGTGATAAACAATTTAATTGCTCTCTCTGTGGTAAAGGTTTTGCTCATAAAGGAAACTTGAATAAACACATGATAGTCCACACAGGAGATAAACAATTGAATTGCTCAGTCTGTGGTAAAGGGTTTGGTCTTAAAGCAAACTTGAAGACACACATGATGATCCACACAGGAGAGAAACAATTAATTTGTTCAATCTGTGGTAAAGGTTTTTATCATAAAGGACACTTGAAGACACATATGGTAGTCCACACAGGACAGAGAGAATTTAATTGCTCAGTCTGTGGTAAAGGTTTTAATCGTAAAGACCGTTTGAACACACACATGAAAATCCACACAGGAGATAAACAATGTATTTGCTCAGTCTGTGGTAAAGGTTTTGGTCGTAAAGGAAACTTGAAGACACACATGATGATCCACACAGGAGAGAAACAATTAATTTGTTCAATCTGTGGTAAAGGTTTTTATCATAAAGGACACTTGAAGACACACATGATAGTCCACACAGGAGAGAGAGAATTTAATTGCTCAGTCTGTGGCAAAGGTTTTTATCGTAAAGACCGTTTGAAGACACACATGATAATCCACGCATGAGATAAACAATTTAATTGCTCAGTCTGTGGTAAAGGTTTTGGTTGTCAAGGAGACTTGAAGAGACACATGAAAACACACACAGGAGAGTAAACATTTAATTCAGGGTTCTCACGGCCATGGAAAACCTGGAAAAGTCATGGGATTTCAAAATCTTGTTTTCCAGGCCTGGAAAAGCCATGAAATTAGTCAAATCCTTCAAAGTTTAGGAAAAGTCATCAAGTGTTGTGTGTAATGAAATTGTTACAGTAATCTTCCTGTGGATAACCTTTTAAGGAATGTAACAGCAAATATATTCTATGTAGCTGTTGACGTAACGTAGCTCTAATATGTGTCGATTTTAGTGCTTCGCAGCCTTGTAGTTTTGCATTAATATTTTTATGGAAAATTCCTGTTTTAGTTCGATAGCTTACATAATCCACTAAAGCACTAAAAACCAATATAAAGAGCAGCTGTGTCTATTTGTCTAATCATTTCTTTTGGTATCACATATTTTTATTGATTTTAAATGTGGTACATTTTACAAAAATGGATTGGTTGCATCATTGTAACATCACTCTCTTCCAGCCGCCCTCTGAACTCTGAGACATCATTACATATAAAAACAATAATGGTAGTTTTCAAACTACAAAAACATAAATATTGAACATAAATCATTTGTATATTTATCAGCATACATTCACACATGTATAATTGCTTACAGTATATGTTTGGATATCATTTTGAGTGTACAAATAAGTAGAGAAAAAATAGTGCAGTCTCTCTTAGTAAATGTCAATGTTACAAAGTTAGGTGATCAAGATTTGATTTCAAGAACGCAATAAAAAAAATCACATATTTTATGAAAAATATTACTTTTCTGTTTGATTATGTATGTAAGCCTTTCAGTCGCTAAGCATGAAGAAAGCTTGTTAATCCAGGTTCAAAGAAGACCCACCAACATTTTTCCAGTGTCTAGCATGTAATAAACTGAGGTTAACCAATTTACTTTCATGAGTTCTTAGGGACACTGTTTCTGGAATAACACCAAGAATACATATCTCTGGTTCTACAGGAATTTCTTTGTGAATGATGGTGGAAATTGTGGCCATTGTTTCTTTCCAAAAGTCTTGTGTTTACATTTCCAAATACAATGAAATAGTTATTTTCTCTGTTCCACACTTTATACAACTGTCTGGGATATTAGGGTTTTATTGAGCTTGCATAGTTAAATTCTTATAAGCTTATATTGGATCAATTTAAATCTACTACTGATATTGTTTGTGCTTGATAACAAGCCTTTTCCCATTCCTCCTCTGAGATGTGTGGAGATCATCTATCCTGCACAATCTTATTTTATAGTTTGAGGATTCTGTAGATGCCTCTACTAATTTCCTGTACATTATTGACATTTGTCTTTTACCATCAATACCATGCATAGGGGTTTGAAGTTGCCAATTGTTCAATCACCCCGCCCCCCCCCCAGGAGGCGCTATAGTGCAGCATGCGGCCAGCTACACATTTTAGTTCATGTAAAAATAATAAATACATAAAATTATAATAAAACTGCAATGTTTAAGTGAAGTTTCGTTTGTCACATCCATCCACCAACTGAATCCTGTGTAACTGTGACTGTGTGCTTTCAAGATCTATCTCTGCCTTTCTTTTTTATGTCATTGTATTTGCCTTAGAATATAGCTTGTGTAAAAGTGTCCTTTTACTTTGAAAAAAACGACCACCGGAAATGCTTATTGTTGCTCGGTGCTGCTGGCGAAACAGAGGTTAATCAATGGGGAATTCACTTCTGGGGCAAGAAACGTCACATGACTGCTCTCTTTCGTCTTTGCCGCAAGGCACTCTGGGTATTGTGGTGGCGACATGTGTTGGAAGTTGAGGTTGAAGCCATGGTTGAAGCTCCCATGCAAACGTTCTTGAAAGTAACGAGAGTAACGTTAGCAGTCGTATTATTTCCCGGTTCCGAAGTTTAATTTACAAACCGAAGATTCGTATGTGCGGATGATATTAATCACGAATATATAACGTGGAAGCGGGACTGGTTTAGCTGCGAAGCTAACATTAGCCGTGAAGCTATTGGAACTAGTTTGTCACAGTTCAGGAGAAAAGTTCCTGTCACTGTGTGAAAATGAAAATGTCCAAAGTCCAGAAGCTGAGAGCTGTGGTGAAGCAGCGCCTAACTGCTGCTGTTGGAGACATATTTGGGCTGTTTGAAAGAACAATAGCAGAGTACGAGGAGGAAGCTACTCGTTCAAAAGAGGAGATCTACCGACAACGAAAACTGCTGGACGCTGTGTGGTTACACAGAGAAGCCTTGCCTCCAGACCTCCAGCAGCTGTTGGTCATTAAAGAAGAGCAGGAGTGGAGCCCCAGTCTGGACCTGGAGGACCCAGAGCCCCCACATGATATTAAAGAGGAACAGGAGGAACTCTGGACAAGTCAGGAGGGAGAGCAGCTTCAAAGGCCGGAGGAGGCTGATGATATCACCAAGTTCCCATTATCTGTTGTCCCTGTGAAGAGTGAAGATGAGGAAGAGAAACCTCAGTCCTTACAGCTTCATCAAAGCCAAACTGAGGAGAACAGAGAGACAGAGCCTCTAGCCAGCTGCTCAACTGACACCCGTTCTATGACTAAACAGATGAAAACAGAAGCTGGTGGAGAGGACTGTGGAGTATCAGAACCAGCCAGGAATGTAGATCTTATATATCCAGCTAGTAATTCACAACCAACTAGTGATGACAAGACTTCAGTCTCTTCTGAGACTGGAGTCCACACAGGAGATAAACAATGTATTTGCTCAGTCTGTGGTAAAGGTTTTACTCGTAATGACCGCTTGAAGGAACACATGATGATCCACACAGGAGAGAGAGAATTTATTTGCTCAGTCTGTGGCAAAGGTTTTTATCGTAAAGACCGCTTGAAGACACACATGATAATCCACACAGGAGATAAACAATTGAATTGCTCAGTCTGTGATAAAGGTTTTGGTCTTAAAGCAAACTTGAAGACACACATGAAAATCCACACAGGAGATAAACAATGTATTTGCTCAGTCTGTGGTAAAGGTTTTGGTCGTAAAGGAAACTTGAAGACACACATGATGATCCACACAGGAGAGAAACAATTAATTTGTTCAATCTGTGGTAAAGGTTTTTATCATAAAGGACACTTGAAGACACACATGATAGTCCACACAGGAGAGAGTGTGAGGAGAGAATTTAATTGCTCAGTCTGTGGTAAAGGTTTTACTCGTAATGACCGCTTGAAGGAACACATGATGATCCACACAGGAGAGAGAGAATTTATTTGCTCAGTCTGTGGCAAAGGTTTTTATCGTAAAGACCGCTTGAAGACACACATGATAATCCACACAGGAGATAAACAATTGAATTGCTCAGTCTGTGATAAAGGTTTTGGTCTTAAAGCAAACTTGAAGACACACATGAAAATCCACACAGGAGATAAACAATGTATTTGCTCAGTCTGTGGTAAAGGTTTTGGTCGTAAAGGAAACTTGAAGACACACATGATGATCCACACAGGAGAGAAACAATTAATTTGTTCAATCTGTTGCAAAGGTTTTCATCATAAAGGAAACTTGAAGACACACATGATAGTCCACACAGGAGCAGGAGAGAGAGAATTTAATTGCTCAGTCTGTGGCAAAGGTTATTATCGTAAAGACCGTTTGAAAACACACATGATAATCCACGCATGAGATAAACAATTTAATTGCTCAGTCTGGTAAAGGTTTTGGTC
This sequence comes from Poromitra crassiceps, assembly GCF_964638095.1. Lineage (NCBI taxonomy): Eukaryota > Metazoa > Chordata > Actinopteri > Beryciformes > Melamphaidae > Poromitra > Poromitra crassiceps. Next base: position 12,806,809 of record NC_139645.1, on the reverse strand, counting down.
ATCAAGGAGACTTGAAGAGACACATGAAAACACACACAGGAGAGTAAACATTTAATTCAGGGTTCTCACGGCAATGGAAAACCTGGAAAAGTCATGGGATTTCAAAATCTTGTTTTCCAGGCCTGGAAAGCCATGAAATTAGTCAAATCCTTCAAAGTTTAGGAAAAGTCATGAAGTGTTGTGTGTAATGCAATTGTTACAGTAATCTTCCTGTGGATAACCTTTTAAGGAATGTAACAGCAAATATATTCTATGTAGCTGTTGACGTAACGTAGCTCTAATATGTGTCGATTTTAGTGCTTCGCAGCCTTGTAGTTTTGCATTAATATTTTTATGGAAAATTCCTGTTTTAGTTCGATAGCTTACATACGGTAATCCACTAAAGCACTAAAAACCAATATAAAGAGCAGCTGTGTCTATTTGTCTATACTAATAATTTCTTTTGGTATCACATATTTTTATTGATTTTAAATGTGGTACATTTTACAAAAATGGATTGGTTGCATCATTGTAACATCACTCTCTCTCTTCCACCCGCCCTCTGAACTCTGAGACATCATTACATATAAAAACAATAATGGTAGTTTTCAAACTACAAAAACATAAATATTGAACATAAATCATTTGTATATTTATCAGCATACATTCACACATGTATAATTGCTTACAGTATATGTTTGGATATCATTTTGAGTGTACAAATAAGTAGAGAAAAAATAGTGCAGTCTCTCTTAGTAAATGTCACTGTTACAAAGTTAGGTGATCAAGATTTGATTTCAAGAACGCAATAAAAAAAATCACATATTTTATGAAAAATATTACTTTTCTGTTTGATTATGTATGTAGCCTAAGCCTCTCAGTCGCTAAGCATGAAGAAAGCTTGTTAATCCAGGTTCAAAGAAGGCCCACCAACATTTTTCCAGTGTCTAGCATGTAATAAACTGAGGTTAACCAATTTACTTTCATGAGTTCTTAGGGCCACTGTTTCTGGAATAACACCAAGAATACATATATCTGGTTCTACAGGAATTTCTTTGTGAATGATGGTGGAAATTGTGGCCAATCGTACTTGGCCAATTCCCCCCCATCTCGGCCAAACTAAACTGGGGAGAGCTGTAGACACACACATGCTTCCTCCGATATGCGTGCAGTTGCCAGCCGCTTCTTTTCACCTGACAGCGGGGGTGCTTCACGTCGGAGGGTCACACTATTCCCACCCGACCGACCAAAGGAGGCGCTATAGTGCAGCATGCGGCCAGCTACACATTTTAGTTCATGTAAAAATAATAAATACATCAAATTATAATAAAACTGCAACGTTTCAGAATCAGAATCAGAATCAGAAAGACTTTAATGATCCCCGGGGGGAAATTGGGACAAGTTACAGTTGCTCGTTCACATAACACAGTATAAACAGTATAAACAGTAAACAGTATTAAATGCAATAGGAGCAAAGTGAAGCCTTGTTTGTCACATCCATCCACCAACTGAATCCTGTGTAACTGACTGTGCTTTCAAGATCTATCTCTGCCTTTCTTTTTTATGTCATTGTATTTGCCTTAGAATATAGCTTGTGTAAAAAGGTCATTTTACTTTGAAAAACGGCCACCGGAAATGCTTATTGTTGCTCGGTCTTATTGCTGCTGGCGGCACAGAGGTTAAAATGAATGGGGAATTCACTTCTGGGGCAAGAAACGTCACATGACTGCTCTCTTTCGTTTTTGCCGCAAGGCACTCTGGGTATTGTGGTGGCGACATGTGTTGGAAGTTGAGGTTGTAGCTCCCATGCAAACGTTCTTGAAAGTAACGAGAGTAACGTTAGCAGTCGTATTATTTCCCGGTTCCGAAGTTTAATTTACAAACCGAAGATTCGTATGGGCGGATGATATTAATCACGAATATATCAAGTGGAAGCGGGACTGGTTTAGCTGCGAAGCTAACGTTAGCCGTGAAGCTATTGGAACTTATTTGTCACAGTTCAGGAGGAGAAGTTCCTGTCACTGTTTGAAAATGAAAATGTCTAAAGTCCAGAAGCTGAGAGTTGTGGTGAAGCAGCGCCTAACTGCTGCTGTTGGAGACATATTTGGGCTGTTTGAAAGAACAATAGCAGAGTACGAGGAGGAAGCTACTCGTTCAAGAGAGGAGATCGACCAACAACGAAAACTGCTGGACGTTGTGTGGTTACACAGAGAAGCCTTGCCTCCAGACCTCCAGCACCTGTTGGTCATTAAAGAAGAGGTTCCCGCTGAGCAGCAGGAGTGGAGCCCCAGTCTGGACCAGGAGGACCCAGAGCCCCCACATGATATTAAAGAGGAACAGGAAGAACTCTGGAGCAGTCAGGAGGGAGAGCAGCTTCAACGGCCGGAGGAGGCTGATGATATCACCAAGTACCCATTATTCTCTGTTGTCCCTGTGAAGAGTGAAGATGAGGAAGAGAAACCTCAGTCCTTCCAGCTTCATCAAAGCCAAATTGAGGAGAACATAGAGACAGAGCCTCTAGCCAGCTGCTCAACTGAACAGATGAAAACAGGAGCTGATGAAGAGGACTGTGGAGTATCAGAACCAGCCAGGAACGTAGATCTTATATATCCAGCTAGTAATTCACAACCAACTAGTGATGACAAGACTTCAGTCTCTTCTGAGACTGGAGTCCACACAGGAGATAAACAATTTAATTGCTCAGTCTGTGGTAAAGGTTTTGGTAAAAAAGGACACTTGAAGACACACATGATAGTCCACACAGGATATAAACAATTTAATTGCTCAGTCTGTTTTAAAGGTTTTGGTCGTAAAGAAAATGTGAAGACACACATGTTAGTCCACACAGGAGATAAAAAATTTAATTGCGTAGTCTGTGGTAAAGGTTTTGGTCGTAAAGGAGACTTGAAGACACACATGATGATCCACACAGGTGAGAAACAATTTATTTGCTCAGTCTGTGGTAAAGGTTTTTGTCATAAAGGACAGTTTAACACACACATGATGTTCCACACAGGGGATAAACAATTTAATTGTTCAGTCTGCGGTAAAGGTTTTTATCATAAAGGACACTTGAAGACACACATGATAGTCCACACAGGAGATAAACAATTTAATTGCTCAGTCTGTGGTAAAGGTTTTGGTCGTAAAGTAAACTTGAACACACACATGATAGTCCACACAGGAGATAAACAATTTATTTGCTCAGTCTGTGGTAAAGGTTTTGGTCGTAAAGGAAACTTGAACAGACACATGATAGTCCACACAGGAGATAAACAATTTAATTGCTCAGTCTGTGGTAAAGGTTTTGGTCTTAAAGCAAACTTGAAGACACACATGTTGATCCACACATCAGAGAAACAATTAATTTGTTCAATCTGTGGTAAAGGTTTTTATCATGAAGGACACTTGAAGACACACATGGTAGTCCACACAGGACAGAGAGAATTTAATTGCTCAGTCTGTGGTAAAGGTTTTGGTCATCAAGGAGACTTGAAGAGACACATGAAAACACACACAGGAGAGTAAACATTTAATTCAGGGTTCTCACGGGCCATGGAAAACCTGGAAAAGTCATGGGATTTCAAAATCTTGTTTTCCAGGCCTGGAAAAGCCATGAAATTAGTCAAATCCTTCAAAGTTTAGGAAAAGTCATGAAGTGTTGTGTGTAATGCAATTGTTACAGTAATCTTCCTGTGGATAACCTTCTAAGGAATGTAACAGCAAATATATTCTATGTAGCTGTTGACGTAACGGAGCTCTAATATGTGTCGATTTTAGTGCTTCGCAGCCTTGTAGTTTTGCATTAATATTTTTATGGAAAATTCCTGTTTTAGTTCGATAGCTTACATAATCCACTAAAGCACTAAAAACCAATATAAAGAGCAGCTGTGTCTATTTGTCTAATCATTTCTTTTGGTATCACATATTTTTATTGATTTTAAATGTGGTACATTTTACAAAAATGGATTGGTTGCATCATTGTAACATCACTCTCTCTCTTCCACCCGCCCGCTGAACTCTGAGACATCATTACATTTAAAAACAATAATGGTAGTTTTCAAACTACAAAAACATAAATATTGAACATAAATCATTTGTATATTTATCAGCATACATTCACACATGTATAATTGCTTACAGTATATGTTTGGATATCATTTTGAGTGTACAAATAAGTAGAGAAAAAATAGTGCAGTCTCTCTTAGTAAATGTCAATGTTACAAAGTTAGGTGATCAAGATTTGTTTTCAAGAACGCAATAAAAAAATCACATATTTTATGAAAAATATGACTTTTCTGTTTGATTATGTATGTAAGCCTTTCAGTCGCTAAGCAAGAAGAAAGCTTGTTAATCCAGGTTCAAAGAAGGCCCACCAACATTTTTCCAGTGTCTAGCATGTAATAAACTGAGGTTAACCAATTTACTTTCATGAGTTCTTAGGGACACTGTTTCTGGAATAACACCAAGAATACATATATCTGGTTCTACAGGAATTTCTTTGTGAATGATGGTGGAAATTGTGGCCATTGTTTCTTTCCAAAAGTCTTGTGTGCGTTTACATTTCCAAATACAATGAAATAGAGTTCCTTTCTCTGTTCTACACTTTATACAACTGAAAAAGACTGTGTGATTGTTGGAATGATTGACTTTCAAAGATGATGGTTATGGAAACTGGATCAGAGAGCCTCTGACTGGTGTGCACATTAAAACACAAGGATCCAAGGGCCGTTTAACCTTTTATTTGACAGTAGGTTGGATGATTTTCCGTTCAAAGATAGATAAACAAAGGATTAATATATTGATGTGCCCACCATAACTAAATGAATAAACAAAGGGATATATAAGCTTACTTTTTTATGCATCCACTAAATTAAACTAACGTCAAAATAAACAGCACAGGTTTCACACTCTGCTCCAATCCCCTTCCCAAGCTCCTCCCCTATGCCCAGGTGAGTGACAGGTGATCTCTCCTCCCACTCTGGTCTCACAGCACTGATCTAATGAGTTTGAGCTTGAGATTTTCAACAACAACTCTGCGATAATAGGGTTACATTTATTGTGTTTATTGGGGTCTGGCTATAATAGGGCTGGGTATTGGTAAGGACCTCAAAATACGATACGTATCGCGATACATGGGTCTCGATATGATTTTATCACGATACATTGCAATACAATACATATTGTGATATATTGCAATACTCTACATAATTTACTGAAAATTTAAAAATAGAGCTGAAAATACAACTCGCTGTGTACCACCCAGGTAGTGTAATAATATGTACATCACTTTATATTGATAATTTAGTCGACAAATTGAGTCAAAACCACTAGTGTTGAGTGTGTTACTGAGCGCACTGAAATAAAAAGTATTCCTATTGTGTCAATGAACATACGGTTGTAGAAAAAAATCAATATGGCGATATATCACAGTATTATATACAGTATTGCAGAAGAAAATATCGCGATATATTGCCGTATCGATTTTATTGCACAGCCCTAGGCTATATAATGCTAGTTTGTTGGTTTTTGACTTAATCCAAGAGGTTTAGTGTGTAGAATTGCTCCCTCATCATTGTATTCATTTTCTACAAATCTTCTCTCTAGTTCCGGTTCTGTGTTAAGATGATCATTTGGATATTACGTCTATTTGGATTTTGGATAGACCTCATAGGCAAAAGTGAGATGATTGGAACGGCTCGTCGCAAAAGACTGAACACCACATCAGAGCATGCACGTCATGTATGCAAATCAAATGGGACACATCACATTCAATTTAAAGTCGTTGCACGTGCCTACAAATAAAAATTTTGAAATCATAATTTCCCCCCAATTCGGTTCAATATGAGCACAAGTAAAACGTGTGCTATTCAAATAATGTCTGCTGGCCTGTGGCACTAATCTTTCTCCGCAGGTGCTCCTGAAACTCCAGTTTTTGGGATGTGAATCTGTTGCGCCACATTTTGCCCAGTCCTCTTAAGTTGAAGCTTGCTTCCAGAGGTTTTTTTTTTGCTTGTCTGTTATGTGTTTAATGGATTTGGAGAGGGTGAGAGTTGTTTGGTGAAAGCTGCTTGACGTAGGCTACTGAGAACAGGCCAAAGTGCTACATGTGGGTGCTAAGTGGCTGAGCAGTGAGCATCCTTTCAAACATCCAGATAATGGGCCTCAAACTAGCCGGTCATGCACGTTTGTCCACGCTGTCCGATGATGACTGATGTGCAGGGGCAGTAACCGGATTACATGTAATGGGATTACTTAATCAGATTACAAAAAAAAAAGAACTGTAATCTCTTACAGTTACAGAAAAAAAGGTTGAAATCAAGATTACAGTTACATACCGATTGGGGTTTACTAGCAGGATTAGATTACAAGAACAGAGCAGTTAGCGAGCAACATGTCCAATCAACACGAGGCTACAGCAGGTGGCGATAGAGAGAGAAAAGGAAGAGGTTGTGCAGCAAATGAATGAAAGGTAGGCCTAAGTAGCAAAGAGCATGGAAGGAAAGAGACGAAACTCCGGCCATTTTTGGAAACAGAATGCGCCTCGCAGTGGTCAGCTGCGGTAGCGCGGGCCCCTATAATCAGCCTCTCTAAACAGTAACTCAACGGGAGAACACTCTAAATTTCGTGGATTCACATCTTTTCCGGGCGTACTGCAAATCTTGATTGAAGTGGTGTAGTGCAGGGATGTAAAACAACAACCATATTGTGGAAACTAAGCAAAATTTTTCGTTTTTTTCTTTTAGTTTTTTCAAGATAAATAGTAAATGCAAAGGACCCGAGGTTAAAACCACGGCAACACACTTCTGACGGAGTGGACGACAGCCGCATTAGCTATTTATCTTGAAAAAACTAAACAAAGAAAACGAAACATTTTGCTTAGTTTCCACAATATGGTTGTTGTTTTACATCCCTGCACTACACCACTTCAGTCAAGATTTGCAGTACGCCCAGAAAAGATGTGAATCCACGAAATTTAGAGTGTTCTCCCGTTGAGTTACTGTTTAGAGAGGCTGATTATACCCAGCGAGCATTTTTCGGTTGAAAAGACGTTTAAAAAACGTTTAGGGTCAACGTTGAAAAAACGTGCAAGGAAGGTTTGAAAGTGAAAGTTTTTTCACCCACTATTTGCAGACGTTTATTGAACGTTCAGATTTAGACCATATTTCACCAGGATCTTAAATGAAAAATTCATCAGCGTACACGGGATTCGAACGCCGCTTTCCCACATTCAAGCCAGTCCGCTCTACGCGATGAGCTATATATTTTCTTATACTCTGTAGAGAGCTGGGCACATATATACTCTATCTCGCACACAACTTGTAGACTACATGATTGTCCACGATCGGAGGACAAGTTATTTTATGTGATGTGTACGAGACTATTATATTAATGTAACAGACTAAAATTATGTTGTGTGTGTGTGTGTTGTCTATAGCTGTAGCCTATGGCTTCAGAGGTTAACTTCATTTAACACCAGAGACTGAGGAGGTACACAGAGCCTCGTATACAGTCTGTTACAATAACATAGCGTGCCCCTCGTTCCGCACTTGGTGCAGACCGGTGCGGTTAGTATAGACCAAATCACCGGGATGTTTACATTTACTTCCGGGTACCCCTGGGTCCACACATTATAATGGCGGTGAACCGCACAAACTGACGTGTTGAAGACAAAAACAGACAAAGAAGACAAAAATGGTTCGTCCGTGTTGTGTTGTTGTTTAATATCATTCATAACAACACTTTCACTAACGTTAGTGGAGACCAGACTAGCTAATTTACCTGTTGGACCAGACTAGAGTAGACTTGAAGCTAAATTAAATTGACGTGGCGTCAGCAGCTCTGTCTGTACCAGGCTCTTTCTCGCCGAGAAGAGCCTGGTGACGCGAGGTTACTCTGTCTGTAACGTAAAAAAACAGCGAGTTTGACAGACAAACAAACTTTATTAGCTAGCTAACACTACATAAAACAAACACAGAAGAAAGGCTAGATACGTCGGACAAGCATGTTTACCAACCGTTTAACCATTTAAATTGAAAGTAGTCGGCCGAAAACAACGAGAGGGTTTGGCAGCATTTATATGACAACACGCACATTTAAACCTGCCGCCTTTCCCAAG
>NC_139645.1:12718711-12796211 GCF_964638095.1 Poromitra crassiceps | reverse complement strand
ACTGTGTATGTGTGTGTGTGTGTGTGTGTGTGTGTGTGTGTGTGTGTGTGTGTGTGTGTGTGTGTGTGCACATGCCCTGCACAAGCACGCACACGCACACACACACACACACACACACACACACACACACACACACACACACACACACACACACACACACACACACACACACACACACACACACACACAGTATACGGTTGTAGCCTATTGCGGGGGAGACAAGTGCCAGCTGTTTCTGCAGAAAAAAACTGTCTCTGAGAACCAATGCATTACAGCTGCCTACATACACAATGCATTACAGCTGCCTACATACACAATGCATTACAGCTGTCTACATACACAATGCATTACAGCTGCCTACATACACAATGCATTACAGCTGCCTACATACACAATGCATTACAGCTGTCTACATACACAATGCATTACAGCTGTCTACATACACAATGCATTACAGCTGCCTACATACACAATGCATTACAGCTGCCTACATACACAATGCATTACAGCTGTCTACATACACAATGCATTACAGCTGTCTACATACACAATGCATTACAGCTGCCTACATACACAATGCATTACAGCTGTCTACATACACAATGCATTACAGCTGTCTACATACACAATGCATTACAGCTGCCTACATAAACAATGCATTACAGCTGTCTACATACACAATGCATTACAGCTGCCTACATACACAATGCATTACAGCTGTCTACATACACAATGCATTACAGCTGCCTACATACACAATGCATTACAGCTGTCTACATACACAATGCATTACAGCTGCCTACATACACAATGCATTACAGCTGCCTACATACACAATGCATTACAGCTGTCTACATAAACAATGCATTACAGCTGTCTACATACACAATGCATTACAGCTGTCTACATACACAATGCATTACAGCTGTCTACATACACAATGCATTACAGCTGTCTACATACACAATGCATTACAGCTGTCTACATAAACAATGCATTACAGCTGCCTACATACACAATGCATTACAGCTGTCTACATACACAATGCATTACAGCTGTCTACATACACAATGCATTACAGCTGCCTACATACACAATGCATTACAGCTGCCTACATACACAATGCATTACAGCTGCCTACATACACAATGCATTACAGCTGTCTACATACACAATGCATTACAGCTGCCTACATACACAATGCATTACAGCTGCCTACATACACCATACACAATGCATTACAGCTGCCTACATACACAATGCATTACAGCTGTCTACATACACAATGCATTACAGCTGTCTACATACACAATGCATGGGAAAGTGTGGTAATGCACACACCAGCGGACACATGCCATAAGGGATGGGACATGTTGGAGCGGCCAGACACAAAAATAAAGCATTCATTCATTCAGTCAGTCAGTCACACACACACACACACACACACACACACACACACACACACACACACACACACACACACACACACACACACACACACACACACACACACACACACACACACACACACACACACACACACACACACACACACACACACACACACACACACACACACACACTTTTCCACAGCTCAGTATGCTCAAGGGAAATTTGTGTAAACAACATTCAGCTCCCCATCCGCATGTTGACCTTTTTCTTATATTTTGCAATCAGAAGCTCTCGCCACTCGTTCCTCGCTCTAATTCCTGTGCTTTACACATTCTGATAGGCTATTGATTTTCTAAAGCCCAGAGTATTATCAGGGGAAGCGAGGCTGAGTAGGCTGCACAGGGCCTGTCTCTCTGAACTGGATTAAAAAGAGACGAAAACCTTTTCTCCGGAGGTCTCTGTACCCCACAATCCATTCGCAACCAGAACACTGTGACTTGTGATCCTTCATCAAGTCAATCGATAGGCAAATCAAATGAATCAATAGCTACAAACCGTCCTCAATGAGTCATTTTAGATTACTGTATAATTTGCCTTTTGCTAGATTTGCCAACAGCTAGTCAATAGGCCCAGCGCTAACTTTAATCTTCATTTTATTGAGTGAATTCCTTCCACAATCAAAGGAGAAACTTTTGAAAAGCTGGACATTTTTGTTTACGGCAGTCAAACATTCAGTCAAAATGAAAGAGAAAATAAAGATTGCGAGGGTTAAGAGAACAAAATAACAAATTGGTCAGTGATAAATATATGATGATAAAGTGAATGGTTTATTGTGCAAGATAAAACACATACATACCCATAAAAGGGGACATATTACAGGCAACATAAAATAAAACATGGTCAAAATAAAATGTAAGTAGTGCTAGAACTAGCTAACTCAACTCAGATCACTCAAATAAAATTAATTTCAGTTCAACTCGAGTAGGCCTAATGCACTGAGCATCACTCAGTTATCAGTCTAACACTAACCTAATTCCACCAACATTACTAAAGTTTGTAGAGCAGCAGAACTAAAGTCAAAGAGTGGGACTAATTTAGCCGACAGAGGCTCACAGCCAACAACGCCCTCTAGAGGCCAGTCCATGAAGCGTTAATGCCTGCGTGACTGACTCACTTATCTTACCTCTTGATGCTCGGATGCACCGTGGGGAAGAGAGTAACCGTGACAAGAAGAACATATATTGCCACTCAACTATCATTACTCACATCAAAGTCTGCCCCACCACCTCCACCTCTCTACATCCATCTGTTTTCCATGAGCACCCTGTAATTCAGCAAGCTCTCAGTATGCTGATTGCTGAAGCACCTATTTCAACATGATTTCAACATACCAAGAGCTATTTGTCGTCTTGTATGCCATTTGAACAGGAATAGTGTCATATGGTTGACTGGCACTTGATCAATCCAAACATTATGCTGCTGCAAATTCCTAAGAAATAAGAAACTGTGTGGTGGTGATGATGATGATGATGATGATGATGATGATGATGATTAATTAATTAATTAATCAATTCCAATTCGACGTGTGATACTTAAAACACATGATGATGTGTATTGTGAATGTTTAACACAAACTTTCTTAGAAGTGGGATTTTATGGAATTTTATTTAACACAATTTTGAACTCAATTCTTTTTTTTTCTGCCATCCCAATTAAATTCCAGTTGTGTTTTGTTAGCGCTGGGTGAAGTTCACATTCCAACTCCAGGAAGTGAATTGGAACGTTCCATTCTCAATTAATTATCTTAATTAATTCTTCATTAAATTAATGAATGGCCGCAAGCCTCTTTTGATTATATTTAAATGCTTGATTACTGATCAGCAGGATGAACCATACCTTTAAGATGCTTAAAGGGATACGCCAACATTTTGGGAGATTCACCTATTTGCTATATTGCCGACAATAAATGGAGAACGTGGATGCGTTTATCGTCACTGTGCGTTCCGTTCCCTACAAAGAGCAGTACAGCCCTCGCTGCTACTTAGCTTTCCCTACAATGGCAGCTATAGTACTTTTGCCTACTCTCGTTCAGTCGCCCAAAATACACATTCCAACAGTGCCAGAAACACTGACATGTACATGTTGTGACTCTTGTACTCACCACGCGATTAAATAATAATCCAAAGTTACTGGAAACGGCCATTTTCGAAGTAAATCCTCACACACCGAGATCTAACAAAGATTAACCAAACTAACCAAGAGAAACTTCCTCGTTTGCCATGAGGTGCTGTATACACAGCGCATGCGCCATGCGTGTTTTCACCCAGTGATGCCGTTTGTTTACCAAAACGCTGATTGGGATTGGCTGATCCCTCGTGTAGTTATTCTGCTGTAGTCGTAACAGTTATAGAAATATAACATAAATAATATAAATATGCTCATTTCTAGCATGTCTCGCTGCCTCGCACGCTTTGTGTGCTGCTCGCGCACACAGCTCGCACGCTTTGTGTGCTGCTCGCGCACACAGCTCGCACGCTTGGCGCGCTCGTGGAACCCCTTTGCCTTTATTATAGTAGTGAGATATCATGCTCGCTTTCGTTAAAAAATAAAAAAATATATGATTTGTTAAAGTTGGATACAATTTAATATGCATCAGACTGGTAAACTGAGTAGGGGGCTGAGAAGAAGCCTGCTGGTCATGAGGTGTAAATGGACCCCTGGTCCAGATAATCTGAGACCTTTCCAGGGTTTCCTCCCTCTGCCTCCCATGGACATCCTCCCTTCCGATCTCGTTACAAGAAACCCGAGACAGAGGGGCAACCTGTAAGGTAGGGAAGGGCACAAACACACCTTGAATGCTTAATGAAGCAAAGCTGCATGGGGCTTGAGTGTACAACACTCAATATTAATGAATTACGCCACAACACTTGAAAAGACGGATTTGTGTTTCAAAGTCGAGTTGGAATGACGGCGCAACACTTTAGAGGAAGGATTGTGTTTCGAAGTCGGTGACTGGGTGATGTCGGGGTGTGAGCTAGGCAGCGGTCTAGCAGGAGAATGAATGAGTCTGCGAGAGTCGTGTTTACAAATCAAGGGTGAGCTATCAGCTGCGCTGCTGCAGGGCTCCCCTGGCACTTTGGTCCAATCAGCTGCGCTGCTGCAGGGCTCCCCTGGCACTTTGGTCCAATCAGCTGCCCTGCTGCCAGGCTCCCCTGCCAGGCTCCCCTGGCACTTTGGTCCAATCAGCTGCCCTGCTGCAGGGCTCCCCTGGCACTTTGGTCCAATCAGCTGTGCTGCTGCAGGGTTCCCCTGGCACTTTGGTCCAATCAGCTGCCCTGCTGCAGGGCTCCTCTCGCACTTTGGTCCAATCAGCTGCCCTAGCTGCATGGCTCCCCTGGCACTTTGGTCCAATCAGCTGCCCTAGCTGCATGGCTCCCCTGACACTTTGGTCCAATCAGCTGCCCTGCTGCAGGGCTCCCCTCGCACTTTGGTCCAATCAGCTGCCCTGCTGCATGGCTCCCCTGGCAATTTGGTCCAATCAGCTGCCCTAGCTGCATGGCTCCCCTGGCACTTTGGCCCAAATTTAAAGAGCAGAGTAATCACTCTTGTGATTAAATTGTCTTCTGTCAAAAAGTCTCCACTGAACCATGGTATCCTCCAACACCATGGCACCCTCCAACACCATGTTGAACCATGGCACCCTCCAACACCATGTTGCAGAGGTGGCTTAGGGGCTGTTCACACAGGAGGACGTGTGTATTTGAGAAGCCAGCGCCTTTCTGAATGAACCTGTACCTGTGGAACAGGCAGCAAACTGCCCTGATGAAGGCCAATGTTTGCTGGCCGAAACATGTTGGCGTGTACTAGTTTTTAATTGCTCTATAATGAACTAGCCATTAATTAAAGCCTTTATTAAAGTTTTTTTTTTTTTTACTTTTGTACCTGAAGAGCTGCCTTAGTTTCCCTTCTTTTTTCAAAAAAGAAGAACCTGTACCTGTGTTGGTCTTGGTGGATGCAATCAATCAATACTTTCAGACAAATAACCATATGTCCCCAGATGTCTTGAGCAAGTCGGTCTCACTCAGAACCCGGCGTCTCTGAGTGTGAGTGTGAGGGAGGAAGTGAGTGTCTGGGACGAGACGGTCCTTTATTAAGACACAGTATACAATAACACAGCACAGACAAAATAATGAGTTATAGAGAATACACGGAGCACACACAGTATATTGTCACTCTGGCTGCATGGCGTATGATGTCAGTAAAGGGCACAGGGTCAGAGGGACAGAAAGAGGATATACCAGTCATTCATACAATGACAGTGCGGTTAACAATACACGAGGCAAAGGGGAAGTTTCTTTCTGCCACAGGCCAGCATGTGACTGCAATCAGCAGCGGGTGATTCGGCTGCCTCAGCAGAAACATGAGAATACACGAGGCTAAATATGAGATAGGCCATATCAGGGTAGGAAATTAACTTTTTTAAATGAGGGCTATTTTTGCCCCTGTGAAATATATTTCGGGGGCATTTTGGATCATTTCCAGGGCAGTTTGATCAAATGTTGGGAAATACCTTAGTTGCACCTATGTAGCATGACAGACCAATCAATGACTCTTATCCAAGCATATCTTATTTCTAAAGGTTCATAAATTATCACAGTTAAAGATCCTCATTTCCTATCTCAAAAACATTGTTGATTGTCTGGCATGTTATTAATGTACTTGGTAAAAACATGAGTGAACTAGCTGGCCAGCTAGCTTGTGCTGCCTGTCACTGAGGTAAATAACACTAGTAGGAGGAGGAGGGGCGGGGGTTGTACGGCAGAGATGGGGACTTGGACTTGAGTTGCACTTAAGTCTCACTCACAGTGACTTGAGACTTGACTTGAGACTCGTCCTCAAAGACTTGAGACTTGACTTGGACTTGAGTTTTGGGACTTGTGAACAATCTTTATTTTTTATTTAATTTTTTTGGTGCATTAACATTAAGGAAATCTATACTGATGTCATCCAATCAATGCTGATAATGTATGCTAATAGATAAAGGAGTGATGATAATACAGTACATGCTTTGAATCCCTCAGTTTTAGCTATGCAGTGTTCTAAGCAGACTGGATGGCATGTAACAGAATGATAGAATGCTCATCCATAAGAGACTTGAGACTTGACTTGGACTTGTGACCAAAGACTTGAGACTTGACTTGGACTTGCTCCTCAAAGACTTGAGACTTGACTTAGACTTGAGCTCAAAGACTTGAGACTTGACTTAGACTTGCAAAAAATTACTTGTGAGCATCTCTGTTGTACGGATGCCTAGCTGGCCATTTTCGAGTCACGCTTTGCAAATACAGAATAATGTTAAAATACATAAAGTATTAAACTCTATTTTATGGGTGCATTTAGCCCCCATCACCTCAATTCCAAGGGCAATTCTAGATTTTTCGGGGCATTTTCCCCCGATCCCCCGCTAATTTCCTACCCTGGGCCATATACACAACACATTGAATTGTTGTTGTTGTTGTTGTCGTTGTTGTTGTTGTTGGTGGTGGTGTTGGTGACGACTTTAATTCAGACAGTTTTCAATTTAAAAATGGGTCCGTTTTACAAAGACTTCCTGGGTGTTTGGTGCTCTGGTGCTGATGGAGATGGGGCGACTTAATTGAATTATTGTCAGATGACTTTAAATTGATAAGCCCCAAATCTTTCCACGCCCCCTGCAAGCTGCTCCAGTAGTGATACTTGTACCCCTGGTTGTGAATCACTGCCCTAACGCACATAATGATCTCAGGCATCCAACCCCCTCGCCCACTCGCGGTAGCCTACAATGCGGTCCAGAAAGTAATGGCGAGGGTTAAAAAAAAAAAAAAAACTCTCGTAACGGGACAAGCCCCGTCTTTTATTGTCACACGAACACCACAACACATGCATGCGGCCACAACACACTCATGCTGACGGTGGCCGGTGAAAAGTGTCCTCTGCATTTAACCCATCCAGGCATGTCCTTTCCTCCGGGGGGCAGGCCAGGAGCAGTGGTCGCTTTCTCGTACAGCGCCCGGGGACCAACTTCGGATGTTGTCGTCACTGGTCGGATGACGATGACGATCTGATCTTCTGCATGTTTTTAGTGGGGGGGTTATATACGGAGGAACCCCCTGGGGGAGCACGGGGAGAACATGCAAACTCCACACAGATAGAAAGGCCCTTACGACGAGATACCCCACCTGGGCAGTAGGCACTGAAGATATGGGGGGGGAACACAACCACAGCGCCCACACAGTGTCCCAGGCGAGAATCGAACTCAGGACCTTCTGACTGTGAGGCGACAGCTCTACCACTGAGCCACCGTGGTGCCGTGGTGCCTGGTGCCTGGTGCCGTGGTGGACTGGGTTATCACCAGTCCACCAGCTAGGCTACTAAAGTCAGAAGATTCAAATCAGAAGATTCAATCATTGCTGTGTCAGCTGCCCATCAGCTGACAGCAATGATTGAATGAGAGAATTTCCCAGGAGCCTATATGTTCTTATAGTCTTGCTTTGTCCCAGCATGCATGGATTATCATGTAATCCTGCTGACATTCATCAGTCTGGGGATCAGAGGCCATCTTATTACAATTCACCACCAACATCACTCTCATCCATGTCCTGATCTAATTGTATTTGCTTGGGAGGGAGGTTGGTGGTATTTTTAGCAGTAAATAGCGATGTAACCCTGCACGACACTGTATAACTGACGGGAAAGTGAGTGTATGGGCTGCCTATGGGGCTTAGAGGGGCACGACTGTTGGACAGGCACGGTTGATAATTGGAACGGGGTTAAAGAGGAGGGCAGACATGGTTCACAGTGATGTCATCTTCAAACATCGCACTCAGAGCCGTATAATAGAAGAGTTCCGACATCTCCATTCACTCCAATGGACCATTTCTTTTCCAGGAAGTAAGGTCCTGGAACTCTTGAGTAAAAAAAGCAGCACTGTCGAGTTGCAGCAAAATAGACAGTTTGTGTTGTACTTTGAAAGGGTTTTTCATCCCTTGAATCAAATTGTACATTATCAGCTTTATTTTAGCATGCAAAAGTAGCGCGAGACCCATTCCTGGCTGTTCATTGGCTAATGAGTCTCGCATTTTGGTCCTCCGCTGACGCCACTCTCTCTCTAGAGGACACTAACCACACTGTACTTCCTCCAGGCGTGATGGTCTGCAACAGCTGGCTGTAATGTCCAACAGTAGAGCTTAATCTGCGCACCTGAGAATAGTGAGAGAAAAATCTGAAGGCCGTCTGTCATTTTAACACAGGTAATAAATAGGTTATATAATCTATTATCATAATATTATTACGGTCCTGTCTAACCATCTAACGCAACTTCTGCTCCCTACTGAACTTTGCTATTTCAACATGTTTATTAGGAACAGCATTTTGGCATTGAGACCTTCATCAGGTTCATCTTCACAGATGAGAGACAATAGAGACAATCAGGTATGGTAACACTCCTAAATTACATCAATTGGAAAAATAAACATAGCAATGCATGCAAAATATATAGCAGTGTCTATGTCTCTGTGCGTCAGCCAATGCTACAAAATACATAATCCAAACTTGGATGGATTCATTTCCCAAACCGACCAAAAAACTGGGTTTACACAGGTTGTATTTTCTGATCATGGATGCCACACCCACGTTCATCCTACTTCAATTAATTTGCTTCTGGTCCAGAACAGCCACCTGCCTCTTGCAAAGCAGTGGTGCAAATCATGACATAATAAGCAACAGACCTCTCTATCTCCTGCTGTGTGTGTGTGTGTGTGTGTGTGTGTGTGTGTGTGTGTGTGTGTGTGTGTGTGTGTGTGTGTGTGTGTGTGTGTGTGTGTGTGTGTGTGTGTGTGTGTGTGTGTGTGTGCGTGTGCGTGTGAGAGAGAGAGAGAGAGAGAGAGAGAGAGAGAGTCATTAGTACATGATGGCCGATTACCTGGCCATCGTGACTGAGAAAAAACAGAGAAAATCCTTGACAAGGTACAGGCTCAGTGAACACAGCCTGTCTGTAGAAACAGGCTGACACCAGCAGACCTGGCAACCCAGAGAGGACAGACAGGCAGACGGAGCTGCACTTCCTCTTGCACTGTACAAACACGGAGCTTGGAAATGGGGTTTGTGAGGTCACAGTGACCTTGAACTTTGACCTTTAACCACCAAAATCGAATCAGTTCATCCTTGAGTCTAAGTGGACGTTTGAGGCAAATTTGATGAAATTCCGTCAAGGCATTCCTGATATATTGTGTTAACGAGCATGAAACGAGCGGTCGTGAGGTCACAGTGACCTTGAACTTTGACCTTTGACCACCAAAATCGAATCAGTTAATCCTGAAGTCCACGTGGACGTTGGAGGCAAATTGGAAGACATTTCGTCAAGGCGTTCCTGAGATATCGCGTTAACGAGCTTGAAGATGGCATTCGAGAGGTCACAGTGACCTTGAACTTTGACCTTTGACCACCAAAATCTAATCAGTTCATCCTCGAGTCCAATTCGATGTTTGAGGGAAATTTGATGAAATTCCGTCAAGGCGTTCCTCAGATATCGTGTTAACGAACATCGGGCGTACGGACGGACAACCCAAATCCGGCCTGGCTATCGCCGGCGGAGGCATAAAAAACCAGCTCAGAGGTGTCCAAAGTGGGAGCTTCCCCAGGGGAGCTCCAAAGAGTTTCAGGGAAGGCTCAGTCAGTGGGAGTGATTTATTTTAGTCATTTTATTAATTTGATTAAAGAGAGAAGGCAGCTTTTTCCATGCTTTGTCTGAGGGGAGGCCCATGGTCTCAGACTTTGGAATCCTCTGGTCAGCTAATCTACACCTTACAGCTACCTAGTAGGCTGTAGCTAATCTACAGCCTTTACCTAAACTATTCTGACCTACCGGCATCCCTCATTGATGGAGAGCCCCGGTGCCCCCCACCCATTGACTGTATATAATATCCCCCCACCCCAGCCCTGCACCCCCATAAAGGTGTGAGAGCGGAGACCAGGCTGAGACACACCGGAACCCCCCGCCGGAACCCCCCCCCCCCCCCCCCCCCCCTCCATGCAGCAATCCCAGGTCAGGGTGTGCAAGAAAACCTTTCCACCCACGGATAGGGCCATAGGGGCCCAACTATGGACCCCAATTGGACCGCTCTAGAGGGCACTTTAGCGACCCCCCCCCCCATTCCCGCTAGTAACTTCCAATTTCAAGGCAGAAAACGAGCGTGTGTTTTTAAGTCAACAGGTTTTTTTTAACAGTGTAGAGAAGAGAGAGAGAGAGAGACACGGAGAGTCGACAGTGATGGATGGAGGGAGGGAGGTTGGAAACAGGAGGAGGAAGAGGGAGAGAGGAGGAGAGGGGAGGGGTGAGGGTCATTATCATCGTCACTGTCCATCAGCCTGTTATCTGTCCAGCAGATCAAGCGCAGCGGCGCGGCGGGGGCAGGTTTCGGACAGCACCGCTGGCAGATCAGATCAGATCAGATCAGATCAGATCAGATCAGATCAGGATCATCGCATGTATTCTCTCCTCGCTCGGAAGCAGCGCGGCGGAGCGTGGTGCTATCATATTAGTGCTGGTCTGGAGATGCGACGCGCCTGGTGAGATGCTGCAGAGAGAGAGACGTGCGGCGACTCTGCAAACTTCAGGGCAGCCTCACTCCAACTCTAAACAGGAGATCTAAACAAACAAACAAACAAACAAACAAACAAACAAAACACCGCCTTCATCATTAGTTGGGTGGTTTTCTGAGCTGCTGTCGCTGCCGTTTCCTCGAAGTCCTCCTGTCACAGTATGGCAGACGGTTTGTTGTGTATTAAATAATAGTGCGGGGCGTCTTCATGATGAACAGCGCCTGGACATCAGCGACAGAGCGGGACTGAAACAGCCGATCGAGCTGCTCCGTTAAGGTGAGACTGAGAGGATAGCCTACCTACCACACGCAAACCTACTCTCCTTTCAACTTTATTCTGGCTTATCTTTTTATAATAAAGAATAAAAATTTTATTCCATATTGGACACGAAGTCATGCATCGACTCTGCTCTCATTCACTTCCAGAATGCTTGCCTGTTACATTAACTATGATTTTGAGATGTTATGAGATGTTTTTGACTGTCAACAGGTAGGTAGCCTAAGCTATGTCCCAGTAGCCTGCTCTGCTTTTTCTATAGCATATAGCCTACTTTGTCATTCCATATAATAAATAGCCTACTCTTCACTATGCTGAGCAATAATTATAACTTTTTTTTAAATATATTTTAGTAGGGTTGTTCTTGTTTGTCGTCAGTAGATGGATAATAATAATATCAGTATGCTATACAGTATATAACAGAGTATAATAATATATAATATGGTAGGCTATAATAACATAATTCTGTTGTCTAAATTCCTGATAAGCATAATGCTATAAATTATATTTGAAAATTAATAATTTTATATGACCATGTTGTTCCATGCAACGGAGATCAGTTTCATTTAAACTGTTGTGACCTTATCTTCATGAGATGTTCTTCATGAGATGTTGAGCTTCAAAGATTTGGAAACAACTGTTAGCCTATACTCACTCACACCCCAAAAGGTTCTAAAAACAAACAAACAAACAAACAAACAAACATAGCATAAAGCATGCATTTATGAATAATCACCAGAATCAGAATCTCTTTATTCGCCAAATTTGTATAAAGGAATTTGTCTTGGTGATACAGTGCAGTAAGCAACAGCAGCACACTAAGATTAATTAAGTCAGATTAAGCATAAAATGGGAAACAATCAAGCAATCAATCGATCGATCAATCAATCAATCAATTTTATATTTATATAGCACCAAATCATAACCCCCAAGTTATCCCCCAGTTGAGTGCAGTTGAGTGCACGACATGTTGCACACACATTGCATGCATATTGCATTGCATACATAATAGGGTCCATGTTGGAGGTTTGCGCTGCCCATGCAGTGGTGTGTGTGAGGAGGGGGGGTTACTGTCGGCGATGCGTGGTGGGCACCCTGGGGGTGAGGTGGGGGGCTAGGATGGGTTATTGAGGAGCGTGATGGCCTTAGGGAAACACTGTTTAGGTGTCGGCGTGGTGGTTCTGGTCCTGATGGAGCAGAACCCATGCGTCCGAGGGAGTATGTGATGGGTCCACCGCTATCTTACTGGTCCGCTTCCTGGCTCTAGCATATAGTGCAGCACAATCACAGGCACCTGTTCCTGGCCTGTGGCAGTGATCCGCCTCGCTGTCTGCACAATGTGTTCCAGTCTGTGTTCGGTGTGGGCAGAGGATGCGAGGAACCACACAGTGATGGAGGAGGTGAGGACAATCTCCATGGTGGCTCTGTAGAACTGGGTGGGAGATGTTCATCTTCTGGGGCAGTCTGAGGGAAAACACCCTGTGGTGAGCTCGCTCGATGACATTAGACGAGTGTGTGTCCCATTTCGTGATGGTGGTACCCAGAGAACTTAGCAGACCTCACCCCACTTTTACGGCTGCATTGCTGATGAGTAATGGGGGATGGTGAGGGTGGGTTTTTCCGGAAGTCTATGACCATCTCCACCGTCTCATTGTGGTTTGAGCTCCAGGTTGTTTTCTGTACATCATGCTGCTAGCTGTTAGTGTTCCTGTAGGTCCACTCACCATTGTCCAACATTGATGAGGCCAAGGACCGTGGTGTTGTCTGCAAACATAACCAGCTTGATGACAGTCATTGGTGTGTAGCCTATACAGAGAGTACAGATATGGAGAGAGAACACAACCTTGTTGGTGGTGAGGAGAGAAAACAGGTGCGTGCCAAGCTGCACCTGTTGCTTCCTGTTGGTTAGGAAGTCCGTTCACTAAGTTCACGGTTTGGTTCGATACGACAGTGGTGTCACGGTTCTGTACGTTTTCGATACTGCAAAAAAAGTAGAAATGCCAGAGAAATTTCATTTATATATATATTTTTCACAATCTAGTTAAAAAAATTATTACAATGTTCTTTTAGCACCTTTCGTCTTTTTCATCTCAGTTTTACTTTACCATGATATCCTTGTAGAAGACTTGTACTGTTCAGCAGTGAAAGATTTGTTGGGTTTGCAATGCGTATCGAATCTAGGCTGAAGCCTCGTACCTAAACAGTTTGGTACAAATACATGTATTGTTACAACCCTAAAGTCCATATAATACGCTCACAAATGGGGACCTGCAGCTGTATAGCAGCTTGGTGTGCAGACATTTGGGGAGGATAGTATTGAAGGCTGAACTGTAGTCCACAAACAGAGCTCTGACATAGGTGCTGAGTGTGTCCATCGCTGTCCAAGTGCTGAAATGCTCTGTAGGCGAACTGGTTAGCGTCCAGAAGAGGGTCTGTGATGGGTTTGAGGAAGGACAGGATGAGTCTACACTAGTCTGGGCACCTTTTACTCTGCTTTGTGTCATGGGGGCGTAAACCAAGGAAACAGGAAACAACACCGGAAATAAGTATGCCAAAAAACGTCTTTGTTGCCGTTAGCTTGACGCGGCGAGGTTACGTTAGCTAGAGCCTGAAAAGAACAACAACACAAGTTGTATAGTAGCGTTAGCACATTTCTAGTCACTGCCGAGGAAGGTTTCTGGAGAGCCAAAGACAATGGAGTACTCGCCATGTGAAATCTTATGATCAATGTCCATGTCTTTCCCAGCACAGGCAGGAGAGATGCTTCAACTGTTGTACTTGATCCTCCATTATTGATAACAGCGGACAGACAACTAGCGTTATAACTATTCCATCAACTGGCCATTTGTTTGAAAAGTAAAGCTTCTGTATTGGCTTAAAATATGTGATATTGTGAATCTGCGATGTTTCTTCAAAAACTTTGTTCGGTACGTCCATCTTTTGTTTTGTTGTTTGCCGTTTTATTTTCTTATTCGTTGTGTCTGATTGTCAAGTTAACAAGCTATTTCCGCTGTTGTTTCCTGTCTAGGTCGGGCTCTAGGCCGGAAACAAAGCAGGGTGACAAAATCACTTGTAAAGGGAGGCCAGGCTCTTTCTCGCCGAGAAGAGCCTGGTGACGTGAGGTCTACACAGATGTTAAAGCAAGGGGTCCGGAGTCATTCAGGCACGCAATCCTGTCCTTCTTTGGAACTGGGACGATGGTGGCTTAAACAGGGTGGCACTCTGCATGTATAAATGGACTCATTAAAAATGGATGAGAACACCGATGAGAGCTGGGTGGCGCAGTGCATCAGTGTGGCAGGGGAGACCCCATCAGGTCCTCCGGGGGCCTTCTTTGAGTCCAGCCTTGTCAAGAGCTGATGGATTTTTTTCTTTTGATTAAAATAGGTAGAATATTATTTAATTTTGCATATTATGTAAACAGGTGTCTTTGAAATAATGTCAGCAGATCTTCAGTTCACTTTTTCTATCCACCGATTCAGAGTCAGGGGTTAGGAGCCAGCATCTTGTAATAATCTTGCTGCCATGCGAAGGATAAGTATCTATAAGTTAAGTGATTTTGGCCTTTTCTAGAATTTGTCCATACCATACCATTACTTGGACCCACAGAGAATATTGGCTCCAGAGTCAGCCAGTATAGAGAGCCGAAGTCGATGTCACTTCCTGCTTCAGCATGCGCACCAAGACATTTTCATCCGCCATTTATTTTCACATAGACCTGTGGTCAAATGCTTATAAAAAATACCTTTACTTTGTCAAACCAAGCGATTCAGCTATATTTAGAATCCGGAGAGACCATAGAACATTTCACTTGGACAAAAAAAACACAAAAAAAAACGGTAAAATATTTGGTTAACGCAACCACTGCATGACTGACTGACTGAGTGACTGAATTTGCCTGACCTGAATTTGGCTCATGATGTCCTTGGCTGCGTCTGAAAAAGAGACAAGTGAACTCAGTATCCAAACCTGATCATTTTGTTGTGACATTGAAACAAAAACCAGGGGTGCAGTTTGGAATTATAGGACTTTTGCACAGGAAGGGACTCCACCCGCCTTCGATCCCCTCTCATCCTCACACCCCACGCTTATTTCAACTTTGACAATCATCTTTGTCAATGTCAACCGGTCCACACATCCACTCACTCATTTACTGATCGATTTTCAGACACATCTCTGATTGACTTTCTGTGTTTTAGTCACTGAGCTGTCAGAACAAAACAAAACAAAATCAAAATCCGTCTGTCTGCACAGGAAACACCAAGACAGATTGTATTCCTGCTTGTGCCAGTTTGTCTGAGATAACACAGCAGATGCTGTATTGTGTCACATTGTTTAGAAAGATTGGTTATGAAAGGCAGGAAGATGTATTGCCATTCCTTGTCCATTGTCTGGATTTTAAAGGTCCCATTATTAGGTTTCCTCTATTTATATAAATATATGATCAAATATGTTTAATGAAGACATTAATACTTGTTTTTGTTTATACATTTTTTATTAACCCATCCCTTTTTTCCCAGGCATCATTGACATTAAAGGAAGACATTCATTTATTTTTGTAATTTTTGGTTAGGTATATTGCGACTATTTTAACATAGACGGTATGGGCGCCTGCTTCCAAACTGGGAACAGAGTCACAGAAGCACCAGCAGGCAGCATCTGCAAGCAGATCCGTGTAAAAAGCTTTAAGACTGAAACGTGACCATGGAGCTATAAAATAGATTATTTTTGGACACCCGATCCAGTGAAAACCACATGGGATAGTTTAATGTCCCGATTATGAAGCAACCCAATCGCCAAAATAAAATGTACAAAACCAGAATATTATGTAGCTACAATATCATCTCAATCAATTTGAATAGGCTATACTATCCTATATAGGCTAGCCTATAATATTATAATCATGTTTTCCAGTGACTCCTGAGCAAACCAGTCAGCTAATAAAATAGTATATAGGTTATCAAAACTGTAATTAATTAATTTCTGGTCATATGCAATATGATGACAAAATAGTGTATCTGCAGACTTCAATCAATTTGTTCGAACCATAAATAGCTGTATTATCACAGTTAAGCAAAATGATGAGATAATGAGTGGTGTCCCATTTCCTAGGTGATTAGTTTTCAATCCCTACCCCTTGTGGCTCTGTTTTGAAGGGCAAGGGCCAAAGTGAGGGACACTCAAAAACAAGGGGTAGGGGTAAAAATAAGTTAATGGGGCAGGCATGGAAAGTCCCATTATAAATCATCATACAGTATTTGTGTTGTTTCACCTTTGATTGAAAAAATGCTTCTACAGATTGAAAAATTCCAACACTGTGATGTGAGTGATGTCTTTTCCTTCTTTATAGGTTCCTTGTGTGTCAATCAAGGTTAATGCTGAAGTGAATTCATGAATTTGCTAAGGGAACCCTCTCAAGGACCCCTGAGAGGGTTCCTGGACCCCACTTTGAGAGCCACTGATCGTTTTTTAAGTATTCATTCAAATTGCTTGAAAATTGTGCATTTACCTGTTGAGGGGGGGGGGGGTCTGAGAGGGGGGGGGGGGGGTCGCAATCACGCCAGTTGAACATTCCTGCAGCATTTGAACTGGAAAGCCTCCACTGAACCTCCAATGAGGAGCTGCTGTTGTCAGCCAATCAGGGTCCAGTACTGTGACTGTTCTTATAGGCGGTGTTCACGTGGGACATTTGTCATCTGTCACAATCACAGACAAGTCAGCAAAGGAGGTTTACCTACATCTACATCAAATCAGGGCTTGAGGCAATTCCAAGATCATGTCCAATTGAGTTTGAGAGACCAGGTACAGATGGGGCAGAGACCAAGCCAAGACCAAAACAGGCAATAAACAGTCTCCATATCTTACCAAATGCAAAAACTTTAAAACCTTTAAGGAACAACAAAGATGCAGAGCTATCTGTAGAAGCTCAGACCAGATTCCAGCACTTCAGCCCTGCATCGATCAGACACAATCCGGCATTAAAATGTCATTTTATGAGAACTTTGTATACAAAAACACATTGTCCTTTTTTGTCATCAGAACTTTGCTGTGGACCCTCCTCCTCCTCTCCTTCCACCTGGACATACAGACAAGTCTTCCGTCCCGTCACACCTCCTGAAGCCAGCATGCCCATCATCAGCAACGCCAACCACGACTTCAGCGCCTACTCCTTCAGCACCGACGACAGCAGCCTCGACCGCTTCTTCACCGAGATCCCGGAGACTGAGACCGTCAAGGGCGTGTACTTCCAGCGCGCTCAGCTGCTCCGCGACCCCGGGGCCTCGTACGTGGTCGACCACACCGTGCAGGTTCTGGTCAATGTCGGGGGCAACCGCTACGCCTTCCCCTGGAGCACCTTGGAGCAGTTTCCCCAGAGCCGCCTGGGCCGCCTGCGCTTCTGCACCACTCCGGAGGAGATCGCCCGGCTCTGCGACGACTACGACGAGACCTGCCAGGAGTTCTTCTTTGACCGCAACCCTACGGCCTTCAGGTAGGGGTGGGACGATACATTGATCTCTAGATCAAAGTATCGTTACATCAGTCGATAGTATCATATGGATGCGAGGTGAAAATATCGATATATACATCATCATCTTTAAGATACGCCTTGTAAATCCAAGCTGATGAAGCATAGATGTGCATGACTTATGTTAATAATTGAAAGGTCATCAAGGGCTCTTTAAGTTAACTGATAAAAAAAAACATTTGCACTTTGTGGCACTTTATGTGGCACTTTACAGTGAAGAACAGGTCTATTTTTATATATTTCTTTTAATTAAAAAGAATAAATAGTTTTCCATTTAAATGTCTGGAAGAGCTCAGAAAGAAAATAGTCAAATCATATTTTTTGTGCTTTTTGTGAGTTGTTGTGATATCGTCTCGTATCGATTGCAGGTTCCTGAATTGAATTGAATCGAAAAATCGTATCGAGGCCGACTTTGTGATACTGTATCAGCAACTATCGTATCGTTATCGTGATGAAACTTATGATTCCCACCCAGTGTTGGGGGTAACTCATTACAAAAGTAACATATTACATGTAATATATTACTTTTAGCAGTAACTCAGTAATATAACTTATTACTTATAGGATTTCAGTAATATTATACCAGTTACTTTGTCAAGTAACTCAAGTTACAAATTGAGTTACATTTGATTAAATCAAAGCACATATTTCAAAAAGATACAATCATTTCCTAATCAAACTGTGTGTTTTTATGCAAATAACCACTATAGATGACAATAACAAAGGAAAATAATAACATTTAGAATTTTGGACTGTTAACACTGATTTCAAGGTGGTTGAAATTATTTTTCGGGATGGTTTCCGGGGCGGCAATGTCATTGATTCTACTGCTGCTGTTATTTTGGTGAAAGTAATGCAAAAGTAGTGTAATAAGCAATGAGTTACTCTACACAGAAAGTAATATTGTAAAGTAACTTTCAAATGAAAGTAACTAGTAATATGTAGTATATTACATTTTGAAAGTAACTTGCCCAACACTGTTCCCACCCCCTGCCTGCAGGGTCATCCTCAACTTCTTGGCTGCGGGTAAACTGCGTCTGCTGCGGGAGCTGTGCGCCGTGTCGCTGCACGATGAGCTGGACTACTGGGGCGTGGACGCCGGCCACATGGAGCGCTGCTGCCGCCGCCGCATGGCCACCCGTATGGAGGAGGTAGCCGAGCGCGAGCGCAAGGAAGAGGAGTGGAGGCAGAAGCGGGTGACGCTGAAGAAAGTGCCCGTAGTGGCCGACAAGGGCACTCACAGGCTGCTCAGGAGACTGCGGGAGATGGTGGAGAACCCTCACTCGGGCCTGGCAGGGAAGGTGTTCGCCTGCTTCTCCGTCATCATGGTCCTCATCACTGTGGTCAGCCTGTGCATCAGCACCATGCCGGATCTCAGAGAGGAAGAAACCAGGGTGTGTATGAGGCAGATTAGGCTTGGGCGCGTGACTTCCATCATGTTTATATAGCACGCCCAAGTAGGGGTGCGTACCGAGCACCGGTATTATTTGGTACCGGTGCCTGGTTGGTCGGTACCAGGAGTATTGATAAGGTCCTGGACGTTCGGTGCTGCTATCGGTATTTTATTTTATTTTATTTATTTATTTTGACCGTTCCCTAAAGATGACGAAGCGGCACCAGGCGTTTGGTGTTGCGTGTTTACACTCCTGTGCTGTCACTACGCTTGCGGCAGGTTTCAAATATTTAAAACATCGGTAGTATATTTGGAAGAAAACTACTTTTACGATAGGAGGCATCGCGTTGCTGAATCACACAACAACAGAGTCTGATACGGCGATAACTAAAGAACGGAAGAAGGCAGAAACAAACTCTTTTTTCAGCCATGAAAGTGTTTACATCGTCATAGAAGAAAATATTCTGTGAGTCGTGGAAAATTACCGAAAATGATCAGAAACCCTGGCGGTGGCTGGCAACTTTTCCTTTGAAACTCTGGCGGGGAGTCAAGAATGACATATGGAAAACTACAGCCGTTTTCTCTGGTCAAAGTGCTCCAATTTGTTTCTACTACATAGGTGAACTAGGTTGAATAATTCACAGCGGTTCTCAGGAATTTAACTTGTAGTAAGTAATAGCAAAATAACTGTTGAATCTTTTCTCATCTTTTCATGTCATGTCTTTATTTTTTTACACCAAATTATGGAGAGTAGTATCGATAAGAGTATCGATAAGTATCGGTATCAATAGGCAGTACCGATACCGGAACCGGTATCGATAAAATCCAAACGATACCCATCGCTACACCCAAGCCTTTATAATCAAATAGGGAAGGCAAATCCTTTTTTTATATGAAATGGTACGAGTTCAGCCAAGTTTTGGTGTCACTTTCTACAAAGCCCCATAATACACTTGCACCCGCTATGGAGGCCAAATCATTTGTTCCCAGAGCACTTTCATTTTAACGATGAAAGGAGCTGTCCATCAGCACCACACAGAAATCTGAAACTAAAAATGAGGGGCTGTCTGCAATAGGCTAAGTAACGAATAATTGATTACAAATTAAACAACAGTATCATTCGGCAATGGAGAAATGCATTCTCATAATAATAATAATCATTATTATTATTATTATTATTATTATTATTAGTAGCAATCCCTAGCCTAGGAATCTCGCGCGCATAGCGTGCGAGACTCCTAGGCTTGCCCGCCCTGCAGCTCGCCCACTGTGCGTCACATACGCATCAATTCATTGCCATCAACATTTTTGGCGGATACCTTTGGTCGTCGCTGAATGTTGCCCCCTCAGAATTTTGGCTTGCTCTTGTGTTTGTGCGTCGATGGGGCGGGGGTTGCGGGGTGTCCGCGCCGTGGGCTGGTCCAGAAAAGTCCAGGGCCGTTTTTCAGTCCTAGTACGACCCTGCTCACGACTGTCCATTCCATCAAGGAAGGAGGGCGGGGTTAGGTGCCATAGCTAGGAATAGGAAGGTCATAGAGAGTGGGGATTCGTATGGTGGGTAGGGGCAGAGATGGGAAAAGTACACACATTCTTTATTTAAAGGCCCATTCCGTCAATTGTCACTGTTACTGACGCCGGTGGCCGTTAGAGTAACTGCAGGCAGCGTGTGAACGAGCTGACACACGGGCACCATACTCGCACGCGCACAAGCAGTTGCCTGGCAACAGCAGAGGTGTTGGTTGCTTTGTAACGTTAACTCATAAAAGTCACTTGAAAAAGCGGCAACCTGGACAATTGATCGGTCAGATCAGCCTCGAGATGCCCAGGAAGGATTCTGGATGAATTATCGGACGTTATTGTTATCCAGGTGACCGCAGTATATGGCAAAGGAGAGAGGCGTCCAGTTATCCTTGTCAGCTAGGTCTACATGTGCTCCCTGGGTAATCAGGTAGTCCACACAGGCAGCATGACCCCTGAAGGCTGCCTTCTCCAGAGGGGTCCCCCACAGAGTGGTGCCACGCTCATTGATCCACCTTCTGAAGCGGTCTTCCTGCAGCAGGCTCCTCAGTTTGTCCAGGTCTCCTGCCCAGGCAGCACTGAGGAGCTGCCTGTCGTCATGCCCTGCTCGAACAACCATTCCTTCAGATCTGTCACAGTACCACACCAACTTGTACACTGTCTCAAACAGAATTATGAAGGGACTGAATGTGGGTTGGACTTTATGACATCATGACATTATGACATCATAACATGATGACATCACACACTGATGACATCATAATTGCTCGAGTGACATCACTGAATCACTCACTCAGGGCCGGATCTACCATATGGGCAACCTGGGCAGGGGCCCTCAGTATGAAGGGGTCTTACATTTTATTATTTTTATTTTTTATTTTTTGGTCGGGCTCATCTCGGGCTCCACAGAACTATGACACAAATCTAAGACCAATCAGAATAAAATAAAAATAGTTTCCAAGAAGATTAAGCCTCATGATTGAGTGTCATTGGATGGTTGAGGGCAAGTGGTCACTGGTCAGCCATTCATTTTTCCAGACATTTTGTAAAATGCTTATAAAAAAGATTTACTTGGTCAAACAAAGCGATTCAGTTATGATGTTATGATGACTTCACTCTGTTCGAGGGCTGTCGATCCGGCTTCCAGGGCGGCTGTTATTGTTTATTTTTTATTTTTTAAGTATGCCACATCCAAGGAGAATGCATGGAGAACCTTAACGAGCCTTAATGACTTGCAACTGGTGGGGGCGGAGTTTCTGCAAGAACAAATGGGAGGCGTTTAGCGGAGGAATACGGTAGTTGTACGGTTGGGAGAAAAAGTAGTGCCGAATGAGACGGCTGTTTGGCGGAAAAGTAAAGCGTTGAAAATTGTCAAAATAGAGCGTGCATGTACACAGATATCGATTTGTTTAGGTGGGCGTTGTTTTAGGTGGCTAAATTACGTTTTAGTTCTTGGCCCCGTGTACTAGAGAGACAGAGCTGTGGAGGCTGTTGCTTCAGAGTGCCGGGTCTCGATACACGGTGCGCTCAGCGTCCAGAACACTGTACCTATTTCAGTTAGTGTAGGGAACTAGCTGATAGGACCCCACTTCAAACAAACCGAACTATCCCTTTAATTGTTGATGAGAGCTGAACTGTCTCATCCTTCTTAACTTGGATTTCTTCATTGAGGTCAGAGAAGAAGCCATGGTTGCTTTTAACTTGTTCGACAGGAGACCAATGTCTTTGTTAACTCGAGGTCTTGCAGACATATCTTGCGTATGATGAAACAGAACAGATGAGACGGCTATTGAAACAGGCTTTGTCATTCTGGTTGACATGTGAATAAAGCCGTGCATCATCTATTATCTGTCTAACAATGTCAATGGTTATTGTGACGACAGCCTTTGTCAAAGGAAGCAGCATTTAAAATGGGCCTATTACTGACCCCAGGGGGACACCATAGATACTATGTACAGGCGGTGATACTAGATCCCTTTGCTTGAAGGAAAACACACTCGATATTTTGTGTTGGGTGGAGGAAGTGATAGTGATAGCAACAGTGAGAGCAAGTCATGCCCATGCTCCAAAATTATGTGTGTGTTTGTGTGTGTGTGTGTGTGTGTGTGTGTGCGTGCGTGCGTGCGTGCGTGCGTGGGTGCGTGCGTGTCCGTGCGTGCGTGGGTGTGTGCGTGTGTGTGTGTGTGTGTGTGTGTGTGTGCGTGTGTGTGCGTGCATGCGTGGGTGTGTGTGTGTGTGGGTTTTCATTCAAAACTGTACTTAACAGCTCTGCCATTCAGCTTTCAAGTTCTTTGCAGAGTTCCAGGAAGAATCCAAGGAAGACAGACATAACTCACCCGTCTGGTTTCTCATAGACCCCTTGCGTGGGATCCCATGTACAACATATCTTACAAGCACATAAGCACCCCACGCGGGTGGTAGCACCACGTTGTAATATGTGTGTGTGTGTGTTTGTATGTATATATAAATATATATATATATATATATATATATATACTGTATATATTAACAAGGGAGAATAATTTGCTTGTCACACCAATGTGGCCTCCACAGAGTTAAAGATCTGAACTGGGAAAAAAGACAGATTCTTGAAATTATTGAGTGTTGTAAGTTAATACTCTGTCGACAAGCAGCAAGATCAACTTAGGTGGAGTTACAATAACAAGGAAGCAGTATTTTAATGGTGTTGACACCTTTGCGAGGCACGGCAAGATAAGAATGGCCACAGGGCAGGTTGAGCAGGGTAGGTAGGTAGCTTGTCAAAGACTTGAGACTTATTTGTGACTTGCAAAACACAATGACTTGGCCCCACCTCTGGATTTAACCCATGGATAAGTATAGCCTGTGGCTAATGATTCATGCAGCATTCTTGTTAGCCCAAGGCGTCGCTGAATATATTCTGTTGTAGCTAATGCAAACACATGAGCTCAGGAATGGCACACAGCATTGTTTAGCAACGCTGTGGAGGAAACTGCACACAAGTGTGTTCTAACCTTTTTTAATAATAATAATAATAATAATAATAATAATAATGCAACACTTAATTCTGCCAATTAATCTCAATATTTTGATCAAGATTAGTGGATTTTAGTATTGGCAAATACATTGATCTTAATCTTAAATTTTAATATAGATTTGAACAAAACCAAAATGTGGTTGTAGGTTATTACCGTAAAACTTCAAATAAACGCCTGGGCGTTTATTTACCAAAAATTGTTTTCAGACCCAGTTGTCTATAAAGGACCGCCGTCTATTTGGGACTCTGCGTTTATTTGACGTTTTACGGCCCCTTGTATATGGGCTCGTCTCAAGGACACAAGTTAGCGGAACGTTTGAGGAACATTTGAATCTCATTCAAGTTACTCAGTGTCTTTTCCTCGCTGCATGTCTGTCTGTGTGTCCGCAGGGCGAATGCTCCCAAAAGTGTCGCAGCATGTTTGTGGTGGAGTCCGTCTGTGTGGCCTGGTTCACCTTGGAGTTTGTGCTGCGGTTCGTCAATGCCCAGAGCAAGCTGGCCTTCGCCCGCGGCCCCCTCAACGTCATCGACGCCATCGCCATCCTGCCGTACTACGTGTCCCTGCTGGTGGAGGTCAGGGACGACTCCCCGGAGGACGCCGCCCCGTCGGGCGGCGGCGGCAGAGGCTACCTGGACAAACTGGGGCTGATCCTGCGCATGCTGCGCGCCCTGCGCATCCTGTACGTGATGCGCCTGGCTCGCCACTCTCTGGGCCTGCAGACTCTGGGCGTGACCATGCAGCGCAGCATGAGGGAATTCGGCCTGCTGCTGCTGTTCGTCTGCGTGGCCGTGGCGCTCTACTCCCCCCTGGTCCATCTGGCCGAGAGCGAACTGGCGCCGTTTGCGGCCACGGCGCACCAGCGCAGCTTCGACAGCATCCCGGTCACGTACTGGTGGGCCATCATCTCCATGACCACGGTGGGCTATGGCGACATGGTGCCGCACAGCATCCCCGGGCAGATCATCGCGCTGGCCAGCATCCTGAGCGGCATCCTCATCATGGCTTTCCCGGCCACCTCCATCTTCCACACGTTCTCCCGCTCCTACCAGGAGCTGAAGCACGAGTACGAGAGGGTGTGGAAGGAGGAGAGGGGCGCCGAGCTCGCCGCCGAGTCACAGGTCAAAGCGGATTTCTCGCCGTGCCCCGAGGAGCCCAACCCTCTGTCCAGAGGAGACAAAGTCGCCCTAATGGCAAGCGGGAGTCATCATTCTCAGCTTCCATCTACAGCCTTCTGACGGGCCAGGCGATGCATTGCACACTCGGACCCATTCGCATCGGTCTCCGTCCATTAGTCACACTGTAACATTGACTTTGTGCCGCTAGGGGGCGGCATTGACAACGAATGGGACTGACCCGAGGGTGGATACTACATCGCTGCATGGTGTGGGACAACATGTTTACGATTTTGTTACATGTTTAAATTGGCAAGCGTGTTCTACCTGCAGCATCTGTTCAAAGTAGTTCAAACGAATAGGGAATGACATCTCTTAGGTCCCATGCTGAACCCGGAAGAGGGCGTGACTTAGGCAAACTATGGACATTGTGTTACACTTAAACTTCCAGTTCTAGTCTATTCATAATCTGTATGCTTACATCCATTAAGCTTTCAACGACCTATAGTAGCCTATCTTATCGGGCGAATGATTATCACACTTTTTCAACCAAATACACGGAACACTGTTTTATCTAAGCTTTATTTAATGAGCACTATCAATTAAGGGTGTATTTACACTGATTGCTTGGCACAAGGTCAAACGCTTTTTGATACGGGTTAGGCACTACAAGACAAATGAGCACTCGACAGCATTATTATCGATTTGACGGCAACAAAGCTACTAGCATGTAATCCAATCAGATGGATAGGAAATAGGGCAGCGGCAGCACAAACGTGACAAACGGAGCAGAACAAGACAGCAACAGCTCATATAAACAC
Source organism: Poromitra crassiceps (assembly GCF_964638095.1). Classification (NCBI taxonomy): domain Eukaryota; kingdom Metazoa; phylum Chordata; class Actinopteri; order Beryciformes; family Melamphaidae; genus Poromitra; species Poromitra crassiceps. Next base: position 12,770,517 of record NC_139645.1, on the reverse strand, counting down.
ACTAGGTAACATCTGTGGACTATCAGACATCAGATGACACACTAAGCAGGGTTTACTCAGGCTTATGCAACACCCAAATTCATCAATATGCCTCAGCTCTCTCTATCTTTGGATCAACACGTCACAACCTGAGGGGGGAAACCATGATGGAGATGTGTGTTCGAATGAAGGATTTCAATTGGGTTTTTGTTTTGAACTCGACAAGAACATGAGGCTTAAGATGTCGAATTCTGACCAAAACATGCACATTTTTATCTTTTTTTCTTCTTCTTTTCTTCACCTAACAAGACTTGAAACTCATTGAGAAATCCTTGAATTTGATGTCCAAATGATTGTGTGTCAAGCATAAAAGCAGCACAGGAGCTTTCACTTAGAGCAGACATGTCCAAAGTCTGGCCCGGGGGCCAAATGCGGCCCGCGGCCCGATTTGAAGTGGCTCTCGCCTTGTCTCTCAAAATATACTATATGCGGCCCTCCCTCCACACAGTATTGGTTAATCAAGCAAGTTCAATGGCATTTTTCATCCACATAACGATGAGAGTGTTGTAGACATATTTATGCTATTGTGTCTAATTAGATGAGAGATGATAATCAGAGTAAAAAAAAAAATCCATGACTGTGTTTTGGAGTATTTATTGTAAGCATTTGAGGCAAATTCACAGGCATCCTGACGTTCTCCTTACGCCAAAGGAGGAGACAAGTCTGATACAAGCATGTTGCAAATCATCTTTTATACAGACTTAGCAAAACATGGCATTTCTGCAGTGGGCAGATAAGATGGGGGGACCCTCTCTTTATCATGATGTTGACAGGGCGGTTCTGTTTGCACTAACGCCTCTGAGTTCTGTGGTCTCTCAATGTCTCTGGTCAGCGATGTCTTCGTCCTGGGGCTTCAGTCTCTTCAGTATCTGTGTCTCTGCATGTGCTCTTGTGTATCACAGGATCCGCGGCCTCCGTGACAATATCATCAGCCCCACGAAGGTCGCCTCAGGACACAGAATGAAACAGGATGAAAGTACCGGAACCGAATATGCCTATTAACTCATTTTCAATTGTGTAACTTAAACTTTGCAGCAGTCAACTTTTCTAATTAGTCAATAATAATAATAATATAATAGCTAGCGATTGCTAGTATAATAATACTATAGCTTAAAGCAGGGTGAAATTCTTAGATGCAGACTTACACACTCCTGCACCCTATAACAGAGTCAGTGTTGGAGAGCAGCTTACTCTCCCTATCTGCACATAGGCTTATCTTAAAAAGAAAAGAAAATCAAAATCAAAGTACAAAATAAAAATAAACAAAAATAGATAATAAAAATATAAATAAGTAACAATGCAAATCATCTTTTATACAGACATAGCAAAACATGGCATTTCTGCAGTGGGCAGATAAGACGGGGGGACTCTCTTGTTATCATGATGTTGACAGGGCGGTTCTGTTTGCCCCCGACGCACAGCAGAGAACCTGAACTAAACATGCACCTTTCTCAACATAGGACCCAAAGTGACACAAGTTCAAACCCACATTGTAAAAGCCTAAATAGAAAAACATAATAGAATATAGGGATATTATGATCAAATTTTCCACAACAGAGAGCACTATCATAGTTTGTAGACAAGCTCGAAGTAGGAACAACACAGGCAGAACTAATGTTTTCAGATGGTAAACAAAATCCTTAGAGTACAATTGTATGTGGGGTTTTTTAAATAACCCATATGATGCGAGAAGCAGCACCCCCCCCCCCCCCCCCCACCCCCCCCCCCTCCCCGGTATTTTCACATTATCTAATCTGGCCCCCATTCAAAAAAGTTTGGACACCCCTGATTTAGAGCAAGGGTTCTCAAACCTTTCAGCCCCCAACCCCCAAAATAACGGTTCCAGAGGCTTGTGACCCCCACTATTCCCGGAGGTGGTTGAAGCATACAAACATTGGTGTGCATTTTGTAAACAAACAAACAAACAATTATGGTTCAAATGTGCTCTTTTGAATAGTTTTTAAATTGTATTTCACATATTTTGTAGTTCATATATTCTTTAGGCCGATTTCACACATTCAGGAAATCATCTCGCGACCCACCCAGTGGTGTCCAGCGACCCCCCCTGGGGGCCCCAACCCCCACTTTGGGAACCACTGACTTAGAGATACCTGCCTGAGTGTTGGACCTGCTGCAAGAAAATAGACCTGCATGAGACACTGTGTGAAGAGCTACTTAAATGCCAAGGAATGATATCTGGTATTATGGGTGGTACCCAAACTCTCATTGTACACATGTCTTTTTTTGTTCAGAGTTTAAGTCAGGATTCTGAGAATAAAGTCACAATTCTGAAAATAAAGTTAGAATTCTGAGGGTAAAGTCTGAAATTCTCAGAAGTCAGAAATCTGAGGGGGAAAAGTCAGAATTCTTTCTTTTTTTTTTTTTTTTTTCAGATTTTTTATCCCATTTTATCCCCCATTAGTGCTCTCTTGATTTCTCAATCCTGGTTGCTACTCCATCCTCTGCCGATCTGGGGAGAGCCGAGACTGGCTCCATGCTTCCTCCGAGACATGGGCAGTCAGCCAGCCGCTTCTTTTCACCTGACAGAGGAAGCTTCACCGGTAGGACATAGCACGTGGGAGGTTCACGCTATTCCAACCAGTTCCCTTCCCTCTGACCAGGCGCCCTTAACGACCAGAGGAGGAACCACATTAGCAACCAGGATATTGCATGTTTTTGTGAAGGGGGTTCCTATATGAAGGAAACCCCCGGGAGGCACGGGGAGAACATGCAAACTCCACACAGAAAGGCCCTTTTGACGACCCCACCCGGGCGGTGGGCACTCGAGGATATGCGGACGGGCACGCATTCCTTCAGCGTTCACATCGTCCCAGGTGGGAATCGAACACACGACCTTCGAGCTGTGAGGCGATAGTGCTTACCACTGCACCACCGTACCTCCCGAAAAGTCAGAATTCTGAGGGGAAAAAATCAGCATACTGTTACATGTGACATCACTGATGATGTCACTAATGATATTATCGATGTACCGGAATGTGAATGTCTGGGGGGCCCCTAGATTTTTGTGATGTCAAAGTGGGGTCACAACACAAGCCAAAAAAGGTTGGGAAGCCCTGTTGTAATCCTTTCTCCCCATGCAGGTCACATCATGATGAATTCAACTGTTCTTTTCAACAAATTCACACTGAAAAGATGTTTGTTTGTTTACTTTAGAGTTGTTCCATGTGATTTGTTTTCCTCCCTTTAGCTAACTCACTTAAGTTGCTTTTGCTGTATCTGTTGGGACAGAGCTGATGGACACGTCGCTTGTCTTGAAGTTGATGGTTGAAGATTGACTTTGGGACGTAACAAATAAGCAATAAACAAGATGTACACGAGGACATGATGTGGAGGCATTTTAGATGATACACTGTCTGAAGTATGGTGTGTGAAGCGTTGTTTCTGCTAAATGTCAGGAACACACCATTTAAGAGCACACATGTTAATCCTACTACTATAATTGGAGAGCCTTGTATGTATGTATGTATGTATGTACTGTATGTATGCATGCATGCATGCATATATGTATGTATGTATGTACTGTATGTATGCATGCATGTATGTATGTATGTATGTATGTATGTACTGTATGTATGTATGCATGTATGTATGTATGTATGTATGTACTGTATGTATGTATGTATGTATGTATGTATGTACGTACAGTATGTATGCATGCATGCATGCATGCATGTATGTATGTATGTATGTACTGTATGTATGCATGCATGTATGTATGTATGTATGTATGTATGTATGTATGCATGTATGTACTGTATGTATGTATGTACTGTATGTATGCATGCATGTATGTATGTATGTATGTATGTATGTATGCATGTATGTACTGTATGTATGTATGTACTGTATGTATGCATGCATGTATGTATGTATGTATGTATGTATGTATGTATGTATGTATGCATGTATGTACTGTATGTATGTATGTACTGTATGTATGTATGTATGTATGTATGTAGTGTATGTATGCATGCATGTACAGTATGTATGTATGTATATATGTATGTATGTACTGTATGTATGTATGTATGTATGTACTGTATGTATGTGTGTATGTATGTATGTACTGTTTGTATGCATGCATGTATGTATGTATGTATGTATGTATGTATGTATGTACTGTATGTATGCATGCATGTACAGTATGTATGTATGTATGTATGTATGTATGCATGCATGCATGCATGTATGTATGTATGTATGTATGTATGTATGTATGTACTGTATGTATGCATGCATGTACAGTATGTATGTATGTATGTATGTATGCATGCATGCATGTATGTATGTATGTATGTATGTATGTATGTACTGTATGTATGCATGCATGTACAGTATGTATGTATGTATGTATGCATGCATGCATGTATGTATGTGTGTATGTATGTATGTACTGTTTGTATGCATGTATGTATGTATGTATGTATGTAACGGTATGTATGTACTGTATGTATGCATGCATGTGTGCATGCATGTATCTAGCGTGAGTGTGTGTGTGTGTGTGTGTGTGTGTGTGTGTGTGTGTGTGTGTGTGTGTGTGTGTGTGTGTGTGTGTGTGGCTTCTTCAACAGCGGTTTCACAACAGCAGTTTAAAGGCATCAGGGGGAAAAAAACAATCTCAAGTGCCCTTTATGTTTTCAGAGCAGAGTTGAAAGACTATTGACAACTCTTTTAAAATGTATTTGGAGACAGGGTCAAGAGAGCAGGTGGAAGATACAATCTTATTAAGTTCTGCAACAGAAATATTAATGTCCTCATGGACAGGGCCGTAGCCAGGGTTCCGAAATAGGGGAGGTCCAGCAAGGGGAGGCGGATTAACGGGCGCCGCCGAAAAAAAATTGAGGTTTTTCCCCCCCCTTTTTAAGCCATATTTAGAGTAATATATCATTTTAAATCAACATTAGGATTATACTGTTGTGATGTCATTATTCAGCGTTTGAAGCTCAATTTGGGCCGTTTGAAGCCCAATTTGGGCCGTTTGAAGCCAGATTTGGGCCGTTTGAAGCCCTATTTGGGTCGTTTAAAGCCAGATTTGGGCCGTTTGAAGCCTGATTTGGGCCGTTTGAAGCCCAATTTGGGCCAAGTCCAATTTTACAATGAGATGCACCCACTTTAAACCTGAATAAAGTAATAAAACCACTAGTAAACCAGTAGGTGGCGCCTGGCCTGCTGTTCAGTGAGTGGCCTGGCCTGGCCTGCAAAAAAAAAAAAAAATTTTTTTTTTTTTTTTGGCAGGCTGAAATATTAGGGGAGGTCCGGACCTCCCCGTCCTCATAGCTAGCTACGGCCCTGCTCATGGATGTTTGTTTGAATTTTACAAGATTGGTTATTGAAATGACTGAAATTGCCAGCACCTGATGGGTTATTAACCCTTATAGTTGATAGTGATTTTGTGATTTGTCATAGACAGGCAGGCCGTGCGTGTGTGTGTGTGTGTGTGTGTGTGTGTGTGCGTGCGTGCGTGTTTCACCGGCTTACTGTTCACTATCGACCTCGAGACGCTCTCTCTCTCTCCCCCTCTCTCTCTCTCCCTCTGTGTGTGTTGACCAAGCCCCCAGCAATAGCGCTGGGCTGTGAAGCCATTTGGACATGGTGGCGAAGCTCTGTATTGCAAGTCACGTGACGCCATGCAGCCCAGAAAGGAAAATTCCCATCCATTTGCATAGGGGCCCCGGCAGCTGTTAAACCCAGGGGATTTTTTTCCGGGTGTCACTCAAAGAATAAAACGACATAAAATAATTTTTTATGGGGTCATTTTTTCTTCAGAAGCCACTAAGAGCCGTATACGGGTGTATTTTCTTCTTTTAATATATCCATGGGTGGGAGGGGTGGGAGACGTCATGGAATACGTCATGGCACACATGCACACTTCGCCTGAGGCCGCATTGTCAGGAAATAAAACCAGGAAGAAAAACCCTCCATGATGACTTCATGCGCCAGTGAGCAGCCTCCGTCCAAATGCATCTGTGGGCGTGGCTCGTCCCCTATCCAGTTCTTTTACATCCAATGGTGTTGACCAGGGAGCCGGGGGAGGGGCCTAGCCTACAGATCATGCTCGTACCGACTTCCTGTGCGACGAGCGGACACACAAAATCACTTACGTCTCACTTGTGAACGTCTCAGACCTATGAACGTCTCACACCTTCCAAACCGCTCATGCAGGGAAAATGCGTCTGCAGTTGTGTGGCAGTTGTGTGTGTCGGCTTGTCGCAGTCAAAAATGAAACTGGATTATTTGTCCCAAGTGGGCAGCAACTTGTGCTGCAGCAACTAGCAAGCATAAAACCACATAGCAAGATGGAAAAATCTTATATCAAGGATTTGCCCACTTCAGTACCTCAGCTCATCATCTGTCCCCGGGAAACGAAAATTTGCACTACAAACATTATATGACCATGAATGGCTAATTAAATTTCCCATTAAAACCATTATATAATCCCACCCAAAAGCATTCGCTTTGGATTTTATCTTGTGGGAAATTGTGGAAAGCTAAAACAAGCAGAAAGCAATTGTTTTTATAATCAAGACAAACTGGCTTATAAAGGGTTAAAATTCTGAAAATTAATAAATATTTGGGTATGTATACCTTCATCTGAAGGTATAATAAGGTTTGGGGGAAAGAAAAATAAGAAAAACAAAAAAAAACTTCACCAGTTTTACATTCAATAATAATTGACCAAAAATGGTCAATTAAGCTAGGGGTCATGACCTTTAGTGGGAAGTATTAGTTAATCATCTATGGATGTTAACCAAGTTAATTTCCCAGGTGTCTTCTTTCCTACAGTCTAACTCTAATTTGTGGACCCATGCTAACTTTCCTACAGCAAGCCTGTGGAAAGAGTGAGGTCAGTTATTGTCTGTTGGGAGGCAGAGAGAAATTGATAACAGCATTTGAGCTTCCCACCTTGAGCGTGATGTCAGAGGAAAATGGCCGTCGTGTGAATATGGTGAATGCTGATGTGGCGCGCTTACAGGTGTGTTTTATAGAGTACTTTACAATCATAATGTGTTTTATGATATTTCATTTAGCTGTTCGGCAGGCACAGGTGTGTGTTTATCAGGGATTTTACGTGACATCATAAAACATGACTCAGCCAATCAGAAGGGAGGACTGCAACCATCTGTTTTATAAATTCAAATATGAGCAGCAGCTGTTTCATCGGACTAGTGCATTGATGAAGTCCAGGGGAAGCCCCAAAACGGTTCTAACACTGACAATAAAGCCCTTTATGATGCCACAATTTATTTAACAGCAAAAACAGATATGACAAGGGAATGATGTGATTATCACAGCACACTTATATATCATATATCCAGCAAACCTCTTAAATTAAACCTCTCAACATTGTAGGGTATACAGTTTAATGTATGGGGTCAACAAAAGGTATATGATACTGTATACTTCAAGATACACGATACACGATTTGGAGATCTGTTTCATCCTGTGTGTACAGCAGTATAATATGTTTATCCATACATTTGAAACTGTCATCACACTGAGTTGTTATTGACTGTGTTTAGTCACAGTTGTATTCACGTTGCTCCACCCGATCTGGGGCAAGTAGACTGGCACATGCTTCCTCCGATGCATGTGCAGTAGCCAGCCGCTTTTCACGCTGTCCCCAACACACACACACAGGCACCCCGACCGACCAGAGGAGGCGCTAGTGGTGCAGCGACCAGGACACCCACGCGTCCCATCCGCAGACACGGCCAATTGTGCCTGTATGGACGCCCGACCGAGCCGGAGGTAACACAGGTGTGTTTTGAAGAGCCTCATAACGTCTCTTTACAGGACTTCCTTAATAAACAGTGTTGCTGGCGTGCTGATTTCCACACAGACTCACACACAACGGTGACATTCAAAAGTCCAATGGTCACTTGTTCTTTTCCACCCTCACCTCTTCCTCTTCCTGTTTCCATGACATGCTGTCCCGTCCCGACTCTGTCCCGAAAAACATCGCCTACAACCCCCTTGTGCTCAATGACAAGCAAATGATGTGGTTGACAGGTGCCTAGCGTAACCCAATTAACCCAATTAGTGCTGAAATGATTTGGTTGATTAATTGGTTCGTTGATCGATAGAAAAGCAATCGATTATATTGGTGATAATTGATTGATTGTCTTTTGTCAAGTAAGAATTGACATTTGGTTGCAGCTTCACAAATTCACAACATTATGAGATGAATACTTGTGTTGTTGTTTTTCTGAACTACGAAGAAGAAGAAGAAGAAGAAGAAGAAGAAGAAGAAGAAGAAGAAGAAGAAGAAGAAGAAGAAGAAGAAGAAGAAGAAGAAGAAGAACTATAGACGGACAAACCCGTCTAGTGTCTAAACACCCGTCTAAACATGTGACAGTTGCTTGGTCATCATGGCTATGTTGTGCTCACTTCTTCTGCTATTTTGTTTGCTTGCTGTTGCACTTTACTTGTCAAGTTTGAGTGAGCTGTGAGAAAGCTGCTTCTACAGAACAGGTGCAGGGTGTGAGAAAGCTGCTTCTACAGAACAGGTGCAGGGTGGACGATAAGCGCTGTGGCTTTGCACAACTGGCTTTGGTGGTTGAGGTAGAGGCGGTGATACATTTTTTAGATCATACAATGAGACGACATTTAGCATGAAGACAATTGAACGCACCACCATCTATCCAGCCTAATTCAAATAAAGCAGGCCGTGCCTTATTGGTCGAATGGTGGAAAAACAACTGTGGTGAGCACAGAAAAGCATCTCAGAATGCAACACGTCAAACCTGAAGGCGGATGTGGCTTTGGTAGCCAGTTGACACTGAGCTGAAAGCCAGTATAGGAAATTAAAACAATATTTTGAGGGTCACTTTTCCCCCCACTGTCTAAGAAATGGGCACATTTACCAGCTTTAAGGAGGTCAAGTGCACCACCACCACCACCACCACCACCACCACCACCAGGAAACTGGAGGCGGTTGAATAACCTATCATTTCTCATGAGGTTGACCTGTTTGGAAATTCCCACATGTGACTTACAGGTGGCTGTTCTGTGTATTTGTCATATAGGTCACGTGATGGAGAAATGCGGCTGAAGCCAAAAAGACGTTCTGAAGATCGTCAGGGCAAAGATAAATTATGAGGACAAAGCAAGTTATTATGAGGACTAAGTAATGCTATCATATTTTTTTAGTGAAGGATATTCAGTCAATTTAATAAATATATTTGAAATAAAGCTTGCGTAAGCTCATTCTTGTTTGAGAAGAATCATTTATATGAGATGAGATGATGTCCCACATTTTGATTGGCTCCAGTTTTCAAAAGTCAAACCACTGAGAGAGAGAGAGAGAGAGAGAGAGAGAGAGAGAGAGAGGGAGAGAGAGAGAGAGAGAGAGAGAGAGAGAGAGAGAGAGAGACTAATAAAAAAAAGTGTTTTGTTTTCTCTCATTCTGGCTTTCTGATGTCTTTAGTCTTCTATGATTGACTATCTTTGAGTTGTGGACTCTTGGTCAGGACAAAAGAGGACATTTGAGGATGTCATCTTGTAGCCTGGGTAAACCGCTGTCTCAGACCTGTTCTCAGTCACTAGTGACTGGGAACTGAGAGAGCAGGTCACGTGGGGGCTGGGTTTACCTAGGCTAGTCATCTTGGGCTTTGGGGGGGGGGGGGGTGACATTGTATAGACCAAACGATTAATCGATTAGTCTAAATGAATAATCGACAGATGAATCGATAATGAAAACCATCGTTAGTGGCAGCCCTATCAGCATTGGGAACGTGTCCCACATTGTCCCACACAAACATGCTCTTTGTCCCACATTTGGTTTGCAGGGATATGGTCACCCTAGCCTACCTTTTCTTAACCCGGTAAGAAAAGGTACATTTTGGAAGCGTATATGCATTCACCCCCAGAGAGTATATATCTATAATAAGGAAATAATGACAAAGCTTATAAAGGTAGAATTGTGGTTTGAATTTATGGTGTGTGCCCCACCCCCCCACCCCTTAACGAGGCAAATTGTCTGGTGCCCCTGGCCACTCATCCACATATATGGATCACTCGATATACGGATAATCCAACCCAGGCTGAAAGTATTGATTTATTAAATCCAGTCTCCATGGAAATCGCTTCAATGTGTCACCAAGGCTTTTCACTGTCTCATCTCTCTGTGCCTCACCTAGCCTAACTGTGCCTCACCTAACTGTGCCTCACCTAGCCTAACTGTGCCTCACCTAGCCTAACTGTACTGGAGTTGGTCTGATGCTAGACAAGCACATGACATAAAGAAGCTGTCCCAGTGTTCTAGCTCGGTCAGCGGGTACAGCACTGGGATCTGTACTGGACAAAGTTGAACAATCTGATCGTCATGGGATTCCATACACACCATTATAATTCATGTGTGTGCCCAGGGGCGTAGTGGAGGATCAACGCAAGTCATTTAAACAGTTGGCCCAAAAAAGTGTTAAACAAATCAAAACTATCTTCTATGTTAGATTCTTTAACGTATAGCCGCTCTTTGTCTTGATGGAGAGGCAAAAGAATTTAGAAGTAAATTCATAAATGGGATCAACCACACTACTTATATTTGTCTGTAAAAACTCATTTCAAAATGGCTTTAGTATCATGAAAAACAGTGCATTCAATCAGGTGGGTCCAAACTTCTGACTGGTATACATGTACAGTATAGGTATAGTATATACATGTACAGTAGTATAGGTATAGTATATAGTAGGAGGCTATAGATCGCAAGTGACCTCAGTAGCCCTCCAGGCTGAAACTCGACTGTTTATAGGAGCCTTTATCTTCCTAAGGGAGCTCAGGTGTCAGACCCCCACCCCGCCCATTCTCATTATCTGATTGTGTTACACTTTAACCCCATAGGCTTACATAAAGATCAGATACATTTCCATAGCCTATAGCAGTGGTTCTCAAAGTGGGGTTCGGGGACCCCCCAGGGGTCCTTGAGGGCGTTCCAGGGGGTCCCCAGCAAAAAGGGGGATCATTTACTTTCACTATAATTCCATCCGTAAGTAACACGATGACAGAATGTAGGACTATTTTGGTCATGGGTTTCATACACTTTCTGTAATAAAGCATCTAAAGCAAACATCTTATCAGATGGCTGGGGGGCTCTGGGACAAAATCTTATCAAATGGGGGTCCGTGGTCTAATTTGGGTCAGTTTAAGGGTCCTAGATATGAAAAAGTTTCAGAACCACTGGCCTAGGTAGCTTATATGTACTGTCCTCCCGTCCTCATCTTCTGTGTGAATGCATTTGAAGGTGCAAGACCAACACAACAGCAACATATTAGCTTAAGGCCACTTTCTTATTCCTGTGAATTCAGGCAGAAAAAGTCAATATTGAGATTCTGCCCAATCCGGTCTGACCTGATCCTGAAAGCAGCTTTCTACTGGCTCTCCTCCTCTCTCAGCCTCTCTCGCCATCACTCTTTCAACACACACACACGCACGCACGCACGCTCCCACCCACCCACACGCACGCACACACACACACACACACACACACACACACACACACACACACACACACACGCACACACACACACACACACACACACACGCACACACACACACATACACACACACACACACCTCACACTCACATGCTGGATCCCCCCTGTCTCTTTCTCTCTCTCTTTCTCTCTCTCTCTCTCACACACACACGCACGCACCCACCCACACACTCACATGCTGGATCCCCCCCCCCCCGTCTCTCTCTCATTCTCACACACACGCACACACACTCTGCCCCCTCTCTCTCACACACACACACACACACACACACACACACACACACACACACACACACACACACACACACACACACACACACACACACACACTCACACACACAAACACACACAAGACACAAGCAAACACATATATTCTTATTATTCCACTCTCACGGCTCCAAGAGTCATCCATGTTTGCATGGATGATGGTGTTGCTGGGCTGAGGTGAGGTGAGCTGCTCCCACAAGCCTCTGTTTCCACACACTTTTTCCTGGCAAATCAGGGACTCCAGCTAAAACAAAGGTGTGGCTCCAGCGCAGGTAGAAAAGATCAGGGCACCATGGTTACGTGTCATGATCTGCATACCCTGGTGGCAATACCCAGGAACTCTAGAGACGGCTATGGAAACGCAGCAGGAGTGACTCTACGGGACTGCTTGAGCTGGATTCATATCGGGAAAATGCGCAGAGACCCTGAGAAACACTTTCTTTTTTCAATCTTCACAGGATGCTCTATGGTGGTTGTGGTGAACATGTGGGCATATGAAGAATGATCCAGCTGAAGAAGAAGGAAGGGGGACGTCCTGTTTGTAACTTCTGGTTTTATATGTCTCTAAGGCATATATCAATGATTGTTACCAGCTAGGCAAAAGTCACGCTTCACTCCCACTCTGTGCCTTATCTAGTGGTAACATTTTGCAATCTTGCTCCAGGTGTGTTGTGCCTCAAGAACAGTTCATGTGTCAACAATCTCCTGGTGAAAACACAACGGGAAACTGGAAACACCAGTAGAGCAAAGTTGCAGTTAGTCAGTAGGGTCATTATCTGCTCATGGTGAAGGACTAGACTCTAACTGTCAGGCAACCGAGGCAGAGGCCCAACATGCTGAAGGACTAGACTCTGACAGTTAGGCAACAGACATGCTCGAGGATGGCTTTGCTAATGGAGGACGAAGGTAGGTGGGATTTTTCTTCTTTTTTTTTTTGGTCCAGTTTTCTGTTTTTGTGAACATTTCCTTCAAAGAAGGCAGGGGAGGCAGGAGGCAAGGCTATATAGCTTGGGGAGCACCACTTTATGAAAAAGTATGAAAAAGAACAAAAAAGAGTGAATATGTAATATGTAATAATAAACATAGCGTAATATACAATTATAGCATTCAATGTGTCATTTCATATAGGAGCCTTTTTGTATAGTCATGTAACTTCAACGTGTTGTTTTGAAACTCTTGACTGACAAACTCATAACAATGTCATTCATCAGTGCTGTTCACTACAGCTCAACACAGGCAGGCCTAAGTAATCCATATATATATATATATATATATATATATATATATATATATATATATATTTATATCTCTCAGAGGGACTTGGACTTGAGTCGCACACACAGTGACTTGAAACTTGACTTGAGACTCGTCCTCAAAGACTTGATACTTGACTTGGACTTGAAGGTTTGGGACTTATGAACTTTATTTATATTTTTATATTTTGACATAAATTAGAATACATTATAAAAATAGGGAGGAGTGAGGATAATACAGTATTGTACATGCTTTGAATTCCTTAGTTTTAGCTATGCAGTGTTCTAAGCAGACCGGATGGCATGCAGCAGATGATAGAATGCTCATCCAAAAGAGACTTGATACTTGACTTGGACTAGCTCCTCAAAGTGTGAGTGAAAATTAATTGATTGATTGATACATCTCTGATATATATATATATATATATATATATATATATATATATATATATATATATATATATATATATATATATAGTCTTTGATTGTATATATATATGAATTATTAGGCCTGCCTGTGTTGAGCTGTAGTGAACAGCACTGATGAATGACATTGTTATGACATGAAGAATTGAAGCAGAGTGATGTATCAGCATTATAAAAACATGAATCCTACTTTCAGTCGAGTTTCGAAACAGCACTTCCAAGTTCTAGTCCCTATTCTTCCACTTATGCCAATGTTTGCTCTTTGCGTGAGTTTCACTTGTTATTCCACCAAGCAATAAGTAACCACACAAAGCCTTTCTGAAAACCAAGAAACTACTTTAAAGGAGTGCTTGAGCACACAGGTCTATTTTTTTTTATATATCTATTTTATTATTCCAGGATAGTAGTGTATTCACACAGCATATGTCACATCATATATCACAGTATAACAGATTATACAACACTTTACCCCCCCCCCCCCCCCCCCCCCCCCCGGGGGGGTATTTACACTTCCTGTTTCCTGTGACTCATAAACCTAGACTCATAAACCTAGTCTGACAAATAGGGCCCTATCTACCTCCTGGCCTTAAAATAGCGTTTAACGCCAGTTTAGCGCCTAAGGCCAAGGGAAAGATAGGGCCCACTATGTGAGTTAAACTAGGTTTGACCAGGTGAGTCGACCAGACTCATTTGAACAGGTAAAACATCCGGCGTTTTGAACAGGAAGTAATCGCCTTCTCTTTTCTCTCAGCCAGGAAATCATGGATAACGGGAAGTCGAGAGAACAGGAAATCATGGATAATGAGAAGTCGAGAGGAAGTGGGAGTTGCTTCTGTTGGCCACGCCGTCGCTGCTTCCTTTTTGTTCTGCTCGCGGCAGCACTTTGGGTTTTTTACAACACGAACATAATGGAAATGACAGCTGACTGGGAGCCCAAATTGTGGATGCAAAATAATACAGCAAAATGGTGGATGCAATTTGAAAGTGCGACCAATGTGGAAAATCATCCCAACACCACTGATGTCAATACAAATACCTCCGACTCCTCACTGGCTGTGCCACAGAGAGAGGTGGTCCGCCTCACGGAGAATCCATCGGTTCCCACTGTAGAGGCTCCACTGGTCACTCAACTGATGACACAAAATGAAACAGCGGTCACTCAACTGACGACACAAAACGAAGCTGGGGTCACTCAACCGACGACAAAAAACAAAGCTGTTGTCACTCAACTGGCGACACAAAACAAAGCTGTTGTCAGTCAACTGACGACACAAAACGAAGCTGTGGTCACTCAACTGACGACACAAAACAAAGCTGTGGTCACTCAACTGACGACACAAAACAAAGCTGTGGTCACTCAACTGACGACACAAAACAAAGCTGTGGTCACTCAACTGACGACACAAAAAAAGGAAGCTGTGCTGCCAACACCCATTCCGTATGTATCTCCGGGGCCCTACTCAGTGGAATACCCCTATGAGTACCACTTCATTATAAACGAGCCAAACGAATGCGAGCAACAGAAGCCTTTCGTGGTCCTGATGGTTCCGGTGGCGCCCCACAACCGGGCGCATCGCGACGTCATCCGCAGCACCTGGGGCAGTGAAGGCACGGTGCTGGGCAAAGTGGTGAAGCTGTTCTTCCTGTTGGCGCTGCACCCTGGAGAAGGAGCGGAGCAAATCCAACAGCAGGTGCTGCAGGAGAGCAGAGAGCACCGGGACCTGATCCAGAGTGACTTCCTGGACTGCTACAAGAACCTGACCATCAAGACCATGGTGATGTTGGAGTGGCTGGACCGTCACTGCTCCAGTGCCTCCTACGCCATGAAGATCGATTCAGACACGTTCCTCAATTCTCACAACCTGGTCGACATGCTGCTAAAGGCTCCAAAGAAAAACTACATGACTGGGCTAGTGGCAGCAGGGGCTCAAGTTCTCAGGAACCCAACATCTAAGTGGTACCTACCTGTATCGCTTTTCCCTGAGTCACATTACCCACGTTATGCGTTGGGACTGGGCTACGTTCTGTCTTTAGACCTCCCTAAAAAGCTTGTCGAAGCGTCCAGACACGTTAAAGCGGTCTACATCGAGGATGTTTATTTGGGCTTGTGTATGAGACACCTGGGCGTCCCACCCACAAACCCCCCAAACTGGAATCTGTTTAATGTCAGCCCTCTGTATTACAATCGCTGTGCTTACTCCAAAATAATAGTGACCACTGCTACTGAAAACACTGATCGGGTGTGGATTTGGAAAGACTTTAAAAGACCAGCGCCTTACTGTTGATACTAGAGGACAGTCTTGAAATGAAGGAGCCAAAAAACTGAATGACAGCCAGAGGGCTCACGGAACTTTGACACGACTGATTGTTCTCTGCTCTGTATCTTGGCACTGTTCCCACATTGATCTTTTCCCCCCAGGTGATACAATCTAGTTTGGTGAAGTGGAAAGGCACGGGAGACAAAGATGTTGGACAAAGATGTGCTAATGTGGAAGAACAACACAGATCTTTAATATGAGTTTTTGTTGGATTCATCCCTGAGTCCCCCCCCCCCCCTATCTACTGTACCCACAATCAGAAGATGAATCTGACCTGCGCCTTGGTCTGTACCAACGTTCAACACAGAATACCTGGTTATGTGAGGTCTTGTGAAGTCAAACCGTGTTAAGCCTCCCAAACTTCCAACATTTCATTTGAAAACTATGGTAATCTGAGGCCAGCATTAACCTACTGTACAGTTCTGTAAGCACCTTGTGAAGTCCTTGGATTTTAAAGTGTGCTATATAAATTGAATTTATTATTATTATTATTCCTCGCTGGGAATCATACGGTAGCCAAGCCTGGCCATGCTCCTAATGCAAACCTGATCAAATCATGTATAGCAATTTAATTCCGAGGGTGTTGTGACTAGTGAGGGGTGTATTTATTTGTGTTGGCAACAGGCAAGGTAGCCTGCAGCTGCCAAGCTGCCTTCTTCACCTAAGCGATCTTCTCCTCTCTCAATGCGAGGCAGAGCAGAGAAAGGTCAGCGGTTACTAGGTTTAATAAGTTAATAATTTAATAAAATTTTATAGTTTGAACTTTGAGCGCAGCACACAGTGGCAGATTCGAGGGCTGCGCCTCACAGTTGGGAGGCAGCGCCCTCCCCACAGAGCTGTTTTACCGCCGATCATGTGTGTGTGTGTTTGGGGGGGGGGGGGGGGGGGCTTTAGGATCATGTGTGTGGGGGTTTTAGGATCGTGGGGGGGCTTTAGAATCATGTGTGGGGGGGCTTTAGGATCATGTGTGGGGGAGCTTTAGGATCATGTGTGGGGGAGCTTTAGAATCATCTGTGGGGGGGCTTTAGGATCATGTGTGGGGGAGCTTTAGAATCATCTGTGGGGGGGCTTTAGGATCATGTGTGGGGGAGCTTTAGGATCATGGGGGGGCTTTAGAATCATCTGTGGGGGGGGGCTTTAGGATCATGTGGGGGGGGGGGGGCTTTAGAATCATCTGTGGGGGGGGGCTTTAGGATCATGGGGGGGCTTTAGAATCATCTGTGGGGGGGGGGCTTTAGGATCATGTGGGGGGGGGGGGCTTTAGGATCATGTGGGGGGTTAGGGTTAGGCTTAGGTTTGTTGAGGTGAAAAAAGAAGAGAAAAGTGCTGTAGCCTAACCGTCTGGTGCTTAAAATGCAGGATGGAGTGCACTCACTGTTAAGTTACAGTAACAAAGGGTCAAATGAAGCTGTTAACCAAAATGTGAGGGGTTGAAGTAAGGTTGCTGTTAAAGCACGATCATGGATGTGTGAAGTCTGTCTGTTGAAGGTTTGGTACCACACCCAGTCTGAAGTGTGTCTGTTGAAGGTTTGGTACCACACCCACATGGAATAGAAGGAGTTTCATCACCACTGGGGTTCTCACTCTATTATCTTTATTATCCGAGTGTTTTTCCACCAGTGATTATTGAGCAACAAAGAAATGGCCTCTCTTCTAAAGGACACAAGAAGAAGGGACTAATCTTGACACACTATACCTCTGTGGCAGGCTTTATGCTTCATGGCATGTTTGCCTGTGTCTTTAGCTCTAACTGCAGTAAACAAAGGCTAAATGCAACCAGAGCCGGCCCATGGCATATAGGCGGTATCTAGGTAATAGGGCCAACGTCTCTCTCCAGAATAATGGAGAGATCCTTCATGTTCTGGGTTGCGTGCCCCGGCACCCCCTCACTTACCTGATTGTGGGGGGTGGGCGGGTTTTGTGAACCAGTACTTCCTCATATAAATTGCGTTCTACCTCATTTTTCTGCACTACTTGATCGGCAGTCTGCTGTTTAGGTTCGGCCCGGGAACGCGGGAGCCACGGCTCGAATCGCAGGTTAAGTTTAGGCAAGTAAAACAACGGTTGGGTTTAGGCAACAAAAGCAACTTGGTTGGGGTTATGGTTATGGTGATGGTTTGGGTCGGGTTTCCAACCAGCTCTCTTCCGTCGAGAAAGTTGCAAGAAAGGAACATTACGGGTCCACCACTCCCACCTGTCCCTATAGCACGACTGGCGTTACGTTCAAGACCACAGACGGGCCAGGTCGTGGTCCCCGGCACGTAATTTTAAAGACCATGGCAAGCTAAAGGCACATAATGCTCATGTTTTTGTATCTGTTGGTGAGCTATTTTCGATGATTTTTTTACGACATTTATGGGCCTCGGGGGGGGAATGCTCAGACTCAATGCGGAAATCACTGTCTGAGCAAGCGGACGCAGTGGAGCGGAGCTGCCTGGGCTGCATGCTCGACTCTCATTGGCTATTGGCGAGTATGCACTTCATACTCCAAACGCGAGGGTCGTGTGGCCATTTTGAAGTCATCGCGGTGGGGGCGAGGCCTCCGCAGCCGTAAGCGCGTGTTGCCAGATCTTTCTAGCAGCGCGCCACTCAGCTCCCCTGGGAGCACTGCGCTTTGCAGGGAGAGACAGGAAGAGAGAAATGAAATGAAGAAGTACACTGAGCCATGTTTTGACCACATTTCTTGACCCATGGGTTAAACTTTGATTTCTAACTGTTCGTTTTTTGTCATTTCAAGTAATGTGCTGTGTTGAGAGAGTGATCTAGGCATATTTACAAATCAATAGAAACATGAATGGCGATTCTATTCATGTGCTGATACGATCACTTGAGAGTGAAACCTACTGAACATAATGGCATTCATTGACTTTTAATTGCGTTTCATTGACTTTATCATGGACCGTTCACTGTAAACAGCGGTGCTCTGAGCAGTGCTCTGAGGATGAACACCTCGGCCTGAGCGCTGATTGCGCTCCCGGCTTGCGGAACTCCGCCTCGCGCAAGAGGAAGCTAGGAGTAGGCTACTCCAGGAAGTAATCAGTATCTGCTGATTCAGTTGATGCTTTTAAAAGTCGTCTTAAAACCTATACGTTTACTCTCAAGTAGCTTTTTGTTCCAATTGATCTGTGTCACTGTGTGTACGTGGGTACTGCATGTACTGTATGTAGCTATGTATGTATGTATGTATGTATGTATGTATGTATGTATGTATGTATGTATGTATTTATGTATGGTATATACCCATGACTGTGTGTTGTGTAGCTGTGCACATGTCATTTGTATCCTTGTTTTGTTTATATTCCCTGCACTTTTTACTTCAGTTTTGTTTTAACCAATCTCTGTAAAGCACTTTGGTACAAACCTTTTTTAAAGTGCTATATAAATAAACTTGAACTTGAACTTGTGACATATTAAGACGGACATTTTTTTTTTGCAGTGTACTAAAACTGTTGCTGCTATAGGTTCAACAAAGGTAAATCCCTGGCAGGTTCATTCCACTCCCACTATGCCATGATATCTGATATGATAGAAAGTCATTGTGCACTGAGGCGAACAACATGCTGCAACATGCTGCTGTGTGTCTGCTCAAGAGCCAGCAGGAAGGGGGTTTTCAGCCTCAGGCTAGAATGTTCCCTCCTGTTGCTGTGCAGAGACACCCAGTGTTGTTAACAAGCACTTCAATAAGGTGACAAACACGTCTGAGAAAATCACCTAGGCTATATATTTTATTACGCTACAATATGCAAGACAAGTATACTTATTTTGCATCCTAGGCAAAACGTTCGGAAAAATGACAAGCTGTCTAGTGATTTTTAACTTGTTTCCAGACCTATGAAGCCTATTTAATTATGTTTTTAGTCCAAATTAATGATGCCTCTGAACTGGCAGATAATCCTGCTGATCAGTCATGGGCATTTAGTGGGGGAAGGGGCCATAGCTAGGGATAGGGAGGTGGTAGAGAGTCAGGATTAGAGGGGTGGAGTGGTTATAGGGGATATGGGTAGTGGGGGTGGGTGAGGGAAAAGGGGCTGTAGAGGGAGTGACTAGCAGGCTGTGGGTGGTGGAGGCGTGGTGCCATAAAGCTGAATGGCCACACCACTGCGCTGTGGGCTTAAAGATTGTGGTGCAAATACAAAAAAATATGAATTTACATTTTAGGCTCAAGATTCTTATGAACCCCACCCCCCCCCCCCCCCCCCAAAATAAAATAAAATAAAAAACAAATAGAAAAGAATAGAAAACAAAAAATAAATAAAACATAATTTCAAACATGCCCCCGGGGCAGAAATATGGAGAAAAAGGTGGCATTCTAATCCACATGCTCAATAAAAAGCCATCTAAGCATATAACACCTGTGACATCACTCACCCAGCCAGGCTTGCTGTACTTCACTGCTGTTTAATGATCTGGGCTTATCAATGGAAAAAGTGATATGGTGCAAAAGAGGCAACAGGACTGGCGTCTTGCCAAAATGACTTTGAATTTATTGATTTTAAATAACAGTTTCACATCGATGCAAATGGGGGGAGAAACGACAAATGGTTCAGCCCCATGCTTCACTCAGCATGCAGACACAAAGCCTACAGCTAAGATGGCTGCATGTTCACAGTACAGAGTAGACACACATCAAGGCAAAAATAACAAAACTCCATTCCAATTTCAAGGGATTCTTTAAAAGCTAGAAACACGTTATTACAAATCTAACACGTGACTTTTTACTGCCTCATTTGATGGCATTCATTACCCCTGAATTTACAACTTCGATTTACTTGCTAAAACATGAAAGATCAAAATTATACCATAAAACAGTACAAGAAAATCTAATAAGGTTTAAAACACCTCTTTACAATTTTAACATCCATAGGTGTCTTACATCAGTGCTGGGCCCATTTCACCCAGTAGAGGCTTACATTTTCAAATGAGTTTTAAAACAAACACAACTTCATGTGAGGAGACTCACTACACTGAACAGATTACTACTACCTGTCTTGGTTTAAAGATAAGTGTGTCTTGTCTATTATAAATAGCCTACTGTGTTCCCTGTTTCAACTGTTGGAGCATTTCCTGCTCAGTTTGTGGTGCCAGCTTCATCTGAACAGCAACATTCTGTTCATTCATCGATGCTGGGTTTTGTCATATTTCACAGAGCATGTCGTCGCTGTGGTGTGAAAACCTTACATGAAAATACCTTACATGAAAATACCATTGCTAAAAAAATATAGCCATGGCTTCAGCTTGACAAGAGTGTATTTCTGACTATTTCTATTTCTGATCACTGATCTCAAGTGACTAGCTGGTGAAATAAAGGTGAAATAAATAAAAAGATAATAAAAATAAATAAATAAAATTATCCAAGAAGTTATCTGTTGCTCGGCAATTCAGTTCAGAATACCAGATCAGCTCTCACTTACAGTAACATGTGGCCAGGTTAGCCTATCTACATCAACTGGACATGTAGCAGCATAGGTTTCTAACCGGATAACTGATGGCGAGAGGCGGCTGTCTCCCTCTGTGAGATCTCTAAACAGTCATGGTCAAGTGCTGAATCATGTTGAATCATTCTGGCTGATTTCTTCAGCTGAATCAGCGTCTGGACACGCTTCCTGTTTTTACCAACTTTTGCTGAGGCTCTTGTCTTCAGTTCTCCCTGTGGTTGCTATAGGGGACGTCTCGCTTTTGAAAATAATTTAGTCGAAGGTAGAAGAATGACTGTTGCGGTCATAGTTTCTCTGTTATCTCTCTAGCTACCGTCATGGAACTCTGGACAAATAGTCTCTCTCTCTCTCTCTCTCTCTCTCTCTCTCTCTCTCTCTCTCTCTCTCTCTCTCTCTCTCTCTCTCTCTCTCTCAATAATGACAGGCCTAAATGAACTAGCCTATAAATAAACAAACCTGAACATGTGTCCTTGTTTACTTTCGCGACAATTCAATAGCAGACACAATTTGATTTTGATTTGAGGCAGGCAAGCTGATCATTCAAAACCAGACAGATCATCATCCTACAATGTGTTGCATGTAAAACCTGCATCTGTGCAGATGGCTTCATCAACAGTGAAGACCCTAACTTGGTCATTTATATGTGTGCTTCTGTGCTGATATAATGGTGACATGACCATCTAGAGTGTTTTCCAGGCTGTTTTCCTGTGATCAGACGCCTAGAGCTAAACTGGAGGTTTACAGATTACGAGCGGCTCGCTGTGCCCAGTGTGAACAACCTGATCCACTAGCATGGTGTGCTCCTTCTTGCAGTGGACATGATAGAGAACAGAACACCCACCTGTCAGTCTAATAGCAACTGACTTATACTGTGGGGGAGTAACAATAGAACAATACCGCTCCTCAACTACCTGAGATATTTTCGTTACCTTCCATCAGAAGTCACTTAATATTCTGTTCAACAAAACAAGCCTTTAACATAATCCCTAGGAGATCATATGGAAATAGTTCATTTAAAAGATACAAAAGATATTAGACCTTATAACCGATCCTGAAACTAGTGTGTGCTATGTGGAGATTTCACATAAAGATAAGATGGAAACGATTAAACCAATATCCAGCCGCTCTTTTCTAAAGCTTATTGTCAAAACCGGACCGACTCAAAGCTTAACCTTTTGTTTGTTTGGCTGTTTTTAAACTAGCTTGGCTCCTTCCTGGCTGTTTAAAAGCGGCTCTCTCCCCCCTCCCATTCCGGGAAAACATTTCCTCGTAATGGCGTAATCGATGAAGCGCGCGAGTGAACTGGTTAAACTAGTCAACTTGCTATGGGCCTCTTCACTGGGGCGATGAAAGATGTGTCAAAGTGAGAGTGGTAACCGGTGAGAGTTCTCTTTAGGGAGGGTTCGCACTACCAGCAAGTTTGTTGAGAGCCAAAGTCACGCTCCTTCCAGCATATATTAGGCATATGAACCAAGGGATTTCATCCGCCATATACTTTTTTACATAGCCATTTTGTAAAATGCTTATAAAGAAAAAATCACTTGCGATTCGGCTATATTTAGAATCGGGGGAGACCATATAACATTTATCTCGAAGCAAAACTTAAAAACAAAAAAAGTATATATATATATATATATATATATATATATATATATAGTATATATACAGTATATATACAGTATATACAAATACATACATACATACATACATACATACATACATACATACATACATACATACATACATACATACATAATGCATAGTTATGGTTACATATATGCATAGTTTTGGTCCATGTGGAATGTTATATGGTCTATCTACGAAATGTCTATGGACATTGGTTCTATGCCTAAACCGGTAGAGGGCATGACTTTGGCTCTCTATATGTTGTGGTTTCTGTTGCCCTCTAGTGGTCAGAAAATGTTGCTGACCGGCATTGCAGCTTTAAACCCCCATCAGCCTCCAAAAGGATGATCCTGAAATGATCGGTTTGGTTTAAAAATAAATAAATAAAAGAAAATCAAAGCCGTCCGAGACTGCTGACTTGATTTTTTGTGTGTGTGTGGTCATTTTCCTTCAATGATTGTAGGCACAACACAGGTGCAGGCCACAGGGATTGTAAGCACCTCTGCAGTGATCAGAAACCTCTGCGCGTCCTCTGGGCAGGGGCTCTTCCTCAGGACCCTCAGCTGCGCCCGCACAGGCACAGAGTTGTAGCCCAGGTCTTCGCGCCGGTTGACGATGCAGCCCTCGCAGAGGCACTCGGCCATGGCGATGTGGCGCGGGATGCGGCCGTCCTCGGCGTCTATCCTGAAGGAGACAAGCAGACGCATCAACACAGTGGGGGGGGGGGGGGAAACACAGGCCTGTCAGCAGGGCACCCGGACAACATGTACAACAACAACCGAGGAAATGCATTTGGCGTTTTTTATTTTGTTGTTTCTTTATGGAATAGGAGAAGACAAGATACGATAAGGTTAAGGTAAGATGAGGTGGAGGTTTTTACACCAGTAGCTTCCATAATCAAGTTTAACATTTGATTTGATCATAGGATAATACAGACCTAATAAGATCGTTCAACACCAGGAAATCATGTAATTTACCAATATTGGTGTTTGATGATAATCTTTTGAGGAAATACGGAGAGAAGAGCAGCAACATTCCCACATGCTCACTTATTAAGATGTAACCTTTGGCCCATATTTATAGTAGCACACCTGCTTTCTAAATGTGACCTGTATCCGGATGAGTTATCGTGATGTTATCTGGATAAGGAAAATGCATGTTAGAGCAAGGTGTAAACACATGGCGATCAGGATGTGATCAGATCTTCAGATCAGTTCCAGAGAGCTGACAGCTCTGACCATGGCTCTGACAGCTTGAGATGTACCCGGAAGAAGATATGGATAAGAAAGAAAATGAAACTTTACTGAGAGTGAAATAAGAAAACTGGTAGAGTTGTATTCAAAGCATAAGAAACGTTCTCACAGCTCAATTTAACAGCGCCCAACACAAACAAACAGAAACCTGCAAGGTGGAGGACAGCACGGCGTTCCTGTCTGTTACATACTGTCTGTTACATGCTGTCTGTTACATGCTGCAGATGAGGGGACAGCACAGCTCCTCGATTAACTCCAAGCAACTGCTTGCCTGCCAAATCGAAACCTCCCAATCAATTCACGCTCTGAATAGACGTCCAGTGAGTTTGTCCGGTGTCGGTGCAAAAAAATCGTTCGGCTCCAATATCAGCTCAGGTAGGCATTTGATTGGCTGTACGTCGGGCACGTTGCGGGATTAACGTGGGCAAAATGGCTGACAGTTTTAGATTAGCTAACAAGATAACGCTAAGCTACCGATGTTATCAGACATGATAGACATTAAAACTATGAATCAGGGTTAGGGGTTAGGGGGTAGGGTTAGACCCATGGGTTAGACCCCCGCTGTTGGCCCCCGAGCAGAGCACTTCCGGTCGGGCGAACAGATTCTGTAAGTCGAGTAGAATCCGTACCCACACCGGTCACGGACAACTCTTTCACGTCTCAATGCTCTTTCATTGTATTTCCTGTAAACAAGACGCCCTGCCATGCTCGTTTCCAAACGTCTCAGCGCTCCCTTCGCTCCTCCACCAGTGCAGGACGCCTCGCCCCTCCTTCGCTACGGGGGCTCAAAAGTCGCTCATCCCGATCTCGACTCTTCTCGTCCCTGGCAGCTCAATGGTGGAATGAGCTTCTACCTTCGGTCAGGACAGCTGAATCACTGCCGATCTTTCGGAAAAGACTAAAGACACACCTTTTCAGGCTCCATCTGGGCCCTTCTTGATCTAACTTCTTTCTCTCTCTTTCTAAAAAAAAAAAAAAAAAAAACTACTGACCTAAACTCAACTTGTACCACTGTTCCTTCAGAAGTTGTAGTTGTCATAGACTGTGTTGCATAGTTGATTGCTCTATTGCTGACAAAAATGTGTTATTGTAAGTCGCTTTGGATAAAAGCGTCTGCCAAATGACGTAATGTAATGTAATGTAATGTTTCAGTTTCGGGTTTTCCGACAGTTGACTTTTCCATTTACGCCTGCTCCCTACCAGACGTGAAAGTTACACCCAGGCGCAACGCATAAAGGGCTTAAGACTACATGGTGCACTAGTCACAACATTCAGTTAGTCGTAACTTTGAGTTCTAAGTCGGACGTAACGTTACACCTAGGTGTGTACGCCCAGCTGGTGCACTCGGCTCCAGATAACCTATCCGGATACAGGTCACATTTAAAAAAAACAGGTGTAAATGGGGTGTGTAACTGAGCATAGGGAAGTTTGCTAGTTTAGACTTTTCTGTTTCGTCCTCAACAACCCCACCCTACAAATGCATAGATAGACTGTACAGAAGTGTTTACTTTTGATATTGAGTTTACGTAGCACTCTTCTCAATAATAACAGAGCCATTAAACCGGATAACTGAAGTGATGAGTCATTCGATAACATTGTGTCATGCAGCAGGCAGGGAAGCAAAGCAGGAACAGTGAAAGTGAATGAATACCAAAGCTCATTGTTGCTACTAGTTTCTGAATGTCCATGCTCAAGATAAGAAGACTATCAGAGGAACAGCGTTACGTTGAGAGCTAAAGAAGTTGTTACAGTGTTACAGTGCACACACAGTCAACGTCCTCAGCTCACCTTCGTTTGAGTCAAGATCGTTTTAATAGCCGTAGCGAGTAGTCATGTTACAAACGGGGAATTTGACTTAGTGCACGTATGCAGCAGTGTCAGTCACGTCAATAGCAGAAGACAAAGCAATACAGATAAGCAATCACAAATGATAAAGTGCAAAATATAAAGTAATTTAAAATAAGATATGATGGGGGCAGGGAGGGAGGGGGTGGGATAATGTCTGTGTGTGTGTGTGTGTGTGTGTGGGGGGGGGGGGGGGGCTACATTTTTACCTGCAGCCTACTAGGCTACTTGACTTTTCAATCCCATCCGCTGTCTACAGAGAAGGATGTCATATGGCTCTCCAAACATCAGAAACTGGACAGTAGTAAATTGACAAGATAAATCTGGCTTTACTTTTTTGTGCACCCAACTGTATAATTTCTGGGTTTTTCCAATTAAAATAACATAGTACTGTGTCAGTGTGTCCTCTGAATGTATTTTATTTATTTATTTTTTATTTTTAACAGCAGTAGCCTAGGCTACTTCTGCGTCTACTTAGAATACCAGTAAAGTAACAATAGTTTTCGAGCAGGAGTCAGGACTCTCCACACACACACAGTCAGTGTTGGTTTGCGCTGCTCTGACGACACTCACCTGTACCTCCAGGGGGAGAGTGAGCGGTCGGCCGGCTGCCGTGAGGCCGTCTGCAGTGTGAAGCTGGAGCAGCTCTGCGCGGCCCAGTGCGGCTCCAGCTGCCTCAGCTGGCGCTGCAGCGGGAGGAAGACGCCGCTCTTCTCCCGGTGGTGCCTCGTCTCAAACTTGGCAGTGAAATGCTCCAGCTCGTTCTGACTGACGCATCTCTTCCTCCAACAGCTCCGCGCAGCCGCAGTCCGGTCGCTCAGGGTTACCAGCCAACCAATGCACATCTAAACAATGCAACATGTGAAGAAGGTTACAACACATGCTCAAATTGAAACATGCGCAATCGCGTTTAAATGTTTGTGTAGCCTATTTATGAGAAAAACAGTGTCTTGGGACGCAAGACAAATTTCGGACTTTGTCCAAAGTGAAATCGAATCTATTTCTAATCGAATCATCTGATTAACTCTTAAATTAATTACCATTTGCAGACTGACCCAAATCATCCTCTAGCCCGCAGTCCTGATTTTGGGGTTTGCTGGTGTCCAAGCGCTCCATTGCTCCTTTTTATAGGCTTGCAAGCCACTACTGTTTTTATAGGCTTGTGCCACTACTCTATTTTGGGGGAAATCCTGACGCAGACCGGACTGCGGCTGCGCGGAGCTGTTGGAGGAAGAGATGCATCCGTCAGAATGAGCTGGAACATTTCACTGCCAACCAGTGTTGGGCAAGTTACTTTCAAAATGTAATATACTACATATTACTAGTTACTTTCATTTGAAAGTAATACGTTACTTTACAATATTACTTTCTGTGTAGAGTAACTCGTTACTTATTACACTACTTTTACATTACTTATCAAAACAACAGCAGCAGCAGAATGACATCGCCCCGGGAACCATCCCGAAAAATGATTTCAACCGCCTTGAAGTCAGTGTAAACAATCCAAAATTCTAAATGTTATTCTTTTCCTTTGTTATTGTCATCTATAGTGGTTATTTGCATAAAACAAACAGTTTGATTAGGAAATGATTGTATCTTTTTTAAATATGTGCTTTGATTTAATAAAATGTAACTAAATTTGTAACTTGAGTTACTTGACAAAGTAACTGGTATAATATTACTGAAATCCTATAAGTAATACGTTATATTACTGAGTTACTGTGAAAAGTAATATATTACATGTAATATGTTACTTTTGTAATGAGTTACCCCCAACACTGCTGCCAACCTAGCAGACAAGTGTACATTAGAACAGAAATGTGCTCATAACAGAAAATAAATAAAAATGGACAAGTATGATGGTACAAATTACAGTCGAGAATCAAGTAGCAATGACAAGAGAGAAAACAAAAACAAATTATTCCTCTTTAAATAGTTCACAATATCATTTGACAGTTTTAATACTTTTATTACTATCTATACATTTAGGAGTTCTCATGTAATCATTCAACTCACAAAGAAACCTTATGAAATTGGGGGAAGATTTTAACACCCTGGCTTTATGTATATGACATTTACCATATAAAATCCACAGGTTAACAATGTAGTCAATTACACTATTCTCATGTTTAAAGTAGGTAATGACATATAGGCTATACATTCAATCTGTGATGGTATATTTAGTTTAGCTTAGAATGTAATCCTGCATTAGAGTCCAGAACGCAAGTGAGTGCAAACAATGGTAAAATAAATGAACACAAGTTTCAGGGTCAACACTGCAAAAATTACATTTACATTACAAAAATTTGGGAAAATACAGGTTTGTTGGATACATAATGTGCAAAATTTTGATGTGTACCTCTTTAATCTTATTATTGATACAGAATCTATGTGGTGAAAGCCATGCTCTCTGCCAGTCAATGTCAGCAAAAATGCTGTTCCGGTAAGCCTTCCCTCTAGGAGTAATTTTCTTTTTTTCATAGAAAGCATTACGGATATGTTTGTTGTTACATTTAGCATTCAAAATGTCAATACCATTTATCTTCAAAAGGGTTTCCAACCGCAATACTTCTTGATATTGAAGATGAGTTTTCATTAGATGGGAAAGACCGTTAGGGATGGCTTTCATTTCATCACATAGTTGAATTCCCTGCTTGTTACAGGAAAAGCTTTACACAGGAGGAAGTGCTCATAGCTAAATAATAAACCGTTTGCATCAAAAAGATCACTTACAAAAATAATACCTTTATCAATCCAGTTTTGCTTAAAGATTGATTTCTTCCTCACAAGAATGTCTCCATTATTCCTGATGGTTTTGTGTGGGGAGAAGTTATGTACACAGGCCCGTATCCAGGGTTTCCAAATAGGGGAGGTCCAGCAAGGGGAAACGGATTTGAATTTTTTTTTTATTTTTTTTCTTCCCTTCTTTAGCCATATTTAGAGTAATATATCATTTTAAATAAAAAAAAATGATTTTTTTTAACCTTTTTTAGCCATATTTAGAGGAATATATCATTCTAAATCAACATTAGGATTATACTGTTGTGATGTCATTATTCAGTATATTCTCTTTCATGTCACCACCTGCTCAGCTCTCCTGTCAACATAATTGTAACTAACAAACACAAACTGTTTTAGCCAAATTCATATCAAAATGACACCTACAAACACAGGTACACAACCCAAGCCGTACACAACACACAAAGTCATCATCGATAATAAAAAAAACATACAGAGGGACCTGTTGGCTGGCAAGAACATGTATTTATTGTCATTGACCAAAAACAATAATCGGAAGGGATGAGAAGGATGTGAGAGTGTGTGAGTGTACTTAGGCTTCTGCAGTCAGTCAGTCAGTCATCATCATTTCTCTGAAATATTAGGGGAGGTCCGGACCTCCCTGTGCTCATAGCTAGATACGGGCCTGTATGTACATAACATAACTTTCATGTAAAATTTAGAGAACTTTAACTAACTTCCATAACTTACAAGATAAAGAACGATTACATCCGACGAACCGCCCATGTCGCGCAGTTTGGACAGAAAGTGAGAGAGGCAAGACTGAGATGGTATGGACATGTGCGGAGGAGGGAGGTGGGGTACATCGGGAGGAGGATGCTGGAGATGGAGCTGCCAGGAAAGAGGAGGAGGGGAAGGCCCAAGAGGAGGTTCATGGACGCAGTGAAAGAGGACATGCAGGCAGCGGGCGTGACGGAGGACGATGCAGAGGACAGAAACCGATGGAAACAGATGATCCGCTGTGGCGACCCCTGACGGGAACAGCCGAAAGAAGAAGAAGAAGAACTAACTTCCATAACTTCCATGTAAAATTTAGACAACTTTATAGGTAGTTTTGTGATGTTAAAGTTACAGGAAAGTAGAAAATAGAGACCAGCAACATTTTGGAAAATCTTGTTTGGAATAAAATGCCAACCTAGCAGTTCCTTTTGCTAAATAAATCACTGTGACGCAATATCACCAGCCTCTAGCCACGCCCACTTGGCTCAGGTTGCACTGGGTCTCTAGCAGGGAGAGGTAGAGGGAGAGGCTACTCAACCCTTTTAACATCAGGGACCCTATTCAGAGGTTCTCAAATGTTTTTCAGCCAAGGACCCCTTACAAGATAGAAAATCTACCAGGGACCCCTAGCCTGGGTAAACCCAGCCGCCACGTGACCTGCTCTCAGACCTGCTCTCAGTCACTACCTTGTGACTCGTAAGCAGGGTAAGCCTGAGAGCAGGTCACTGGGGGCTGGGTTTATCCAGGCTAGGGGACCCCCTCATTCTGATTTGTGATTTTGGCCTTAATAAGCTTAATTGTTTCCACGGTAACGTCATTGACTTTTAAATTGATAGGTTTGTTAGATTAGAAGTAATCCATGAACCATTTTAGATTTAAAGCATAACATATTTTCATTGAACTATGAAGCTTTTGCACACAAAAAGTTTTGGTAACACTTTATAATAACGTTCAGTCATAAGTCATTTATAAGCCTTTAGTTAATGATGAACTAATCACTTACAAAACATGAATATACATTTGTAGATGATTAATAAATGTTCTGATATCATATACAAATGTGTTGTAAGTCATCTATAAACCTTTAGTAAATGAAGTGTTCCTCATCTGTTAATAATGAATAATTCATTTACAAGGCTTTCTGCATCCCCTAATCTAAAGTGTAAACCATTCATCACACATAAATGTGTTACATACAAGGGGGTAGCTCTGTTTGTCAAAATTGAAGCCAATGCGGAAGTGTCCTCTTTGCCTGCAGGGGGCGACCCATTGGTTTGTGGACTTCTGTTTTGAAGCCTCAAGTATGGCCTCAGTAAACACTTTCCTAATGCATGTATGGTAATCGCTAGTTTCAGACTGTAGTTGCAGACTATGTTTTGGGGCGTGATTGACAGGTCGCTTGTCTACTGATCACACAGCTCGCCGATCACGGACCAATAGCAGGCCGTGCTCTGTGGGAAACGCCTGGACCTGTAACCTCGCATCACCAGGCTCTTCTCGGCGAGAAAGAGCCTGGCCTCCGTTTAGAAGTGATTTTGTCACCCTGGCTGTTTCCGGCCTAGAGCCCGCCCTTGACAATCAGACACAACGAATAAGAAAATAAAAGGGCAAACAACTAGCCTCAACACGAGACTCATCAGTCATTAACAAAATATGGACATACCGAACATAGTTTTTTATTAGAAGTTCTGCGGATTCACAATATCACATATTTTAAGCCAATACAGAAGCTTTACTTTTCAAACAAATGGCCAGTTGATGGAATTGTTATAGTTGTCTGTCCGCTGTTATCGATAATGGAGGATCAAGTACAACAGTTGTAATCCAAATGCATCTCTGCTCTGCTGCCGGTGCTGGGAAAGACATGGATATTGATCATAAGCAGACATGGGACCAAGTCACTTCGGTCCAAGTCTCAAGTAAGTCCCAAGTCATTTGGTCCAAGTCTCAAGCAAGTCCGAAGTCATTTTGTTTTGGGCAAGTCAAGTCAATTAAGTCACAGGTTTTGTCAAGTCAAGTCAAGTCGAGTCCTTAGTTAAGGCAAGTCAAGTCCCAAGTCAAGTCACTTTTTCCCCCCATGTCCAAGATACTGCAGTCTTACCTTGACAGATGCAGTATTAAAACATGGTATTAATACTTGTCTAATAGTGATATTATTGGTCAATTTACAGTATCTAACCTGTTAAAAAATGAATTGAATTTGTCATGTGAAATAAATGTAATCATACAAAAGTCAAATAATTTTATAAACGCTTATTCATTTCAATAACTCCTTCAAAATCATAATCCTACGCGTCAGTTTTAAACAGTGAAATACTGACAGCCAGACTAAAATGTAATCAAACAAAAACAAATAGCTTAAACATTAAACAATCAAAACATAATGTAATAAATATGAAATAAACATTTCCTCTCAATCACTGTTAAACAGTGAAACACTGACAGCCAGACTACAACATCAAACTTTCTTAGATTCTGCCCCTGTCCCTTCTGCCCAGTGCTGCCAACTCTTTTCCAGGCAAAGTCACTATTGGTTGCTCAGAAAGTCGCTAGAAAACAAAACAAAAAAACACAAGTCAGCGTAGCCGTTGTAATAATCATTGACTAACGTTGTCCTATTAATTGCTGACTCCGCCCGCCTGGGCCAGATAGGGGAGAAGCGCTGTGTCTGTGTTGGTCAGACAGGCAGAGACAAGGAGAGAGACAGAGAAAACCCGCACATACACCAATTCATGAGCAAAATCCGTTGCGATTCACCTGGATTCAACACATTAACATTGCTTCCCATACTCAGATTTGTCGCTAGTCGCTTTTGAGAAATAAAGTGGCCAGGGGGGTCTGAAAAATAACTAAATGTAGCGACAAAGTAGCCAAGTTGGCAACACTGCGTCTGCCTCTGCACAATATCTCAGCTGTGTGCAATCAGTGATTGACAGCTAGTCATCCAATCACAACAATGTCATAAGGAGGAGCATGACTGAATGACAATTTGTCATTGGATGACTCAGTCATGCTCCTCCTTATGGCATTGTCGTGATTGGATGACTGGCTGTCAGTCACGCTCCAATGAAATGTTTTCTAATGCCGTTCCAGCTGCACTCGCCATGCACTCTGCATGACGCTACCGGACAGACAGAGACACGTGACAACGTTACGTTATTATTTCATTGTTTACTTTAAACTTTAAACTAACAAACACAAACAAGTC
The DNA here is from genome assembly GCF_964638095.1 of Poromitra crassiceps. Taxonomy (NCBI): domain Eukaryota; kingdom Metazoa; phylum Chordata; class Actinopteri; order Beryciformes; family Melamphaidae; genus Poromitra; species Poromitra crassiceps. Next base: position 12,737,815 of record NC_139645.1, on the reverse strand, counting down.
ATCCAAGTCATCACCTCTCAAGTCAAGTCAAGTCTCGAGTCTATAACTTCCAAGTCCAAGTAAGTCTCAAGTTATTTATGGTTTTGTCAAGTCAAGTCACAAGTCATCAAAACAGGGACTTGAGTCGACTCAAGTCCAAGTCACCGAGTCTCAAGTGCCCATCTCTGATCATAAGATTTCACATGGTGAGTACTCCATTGTCTTTAACTCTCCAGAAACCTTCCTCGGCAGTGACTACTAGAGAAATGTGCTAACGCCACTATACAACTTGTGTTGTTATTCTTTTTATCAGGCTCTAGCTAACGTAACCTCGCCGCGTCAACAAAGACGTTTTTTGGCGCACTTATTTCCGGTATTGTTTCCCGTTTCCTTGGTTTACGCCCCCATGACAAAAAGCTGAGTAAAAGGTGCCCAGACTACTGGACCTGTGTCGAGATCCAAGATGGCAATGGCCAAAATGCCATACGAGGCGCAAAAAAAAGTCCACAGACCAATGGCTCGCCCCCTGCAGGCCATTCGAAAGAATGCAGGTTTAAGTGCACTTCCACATTGGCTTCAATTTTGACAGAGCTATCCCCTTGTATGTAACACATTTATGTGTGATGAATGGTTTACACTTTAGATTAGGGGATGCAGAAAGCCTTGTAAATGATTTACACATCATTTATGAGGTGAGGAACACTAAAAGTTTATAGATGACTTAGTTACAACGCATTTGTGATATGTTAACATAGCATTTATTAATAATCTACAAATGTATATTCATGTTTTGTGATTAGTTCATCATTAACTAAAGGCTTATAAATGACTTACGACTGAACGTTATTATAAAGTGTTACCAAAGTGTTTATTTTTATTTTCCTGAAAACTTTTTGTGGACCCCCTTGCAAAGTGTCACGGACCCCTGGGGGTCCCCGGACCCCCATTTGAGAACCAATGCCCTAATTAGTCCAGATTGCAGCCACAGAATCCATTTGATGAGATTTTGTGTCAGACTGAAATCTGAGAGTCGTTTTATTACTGGGAGCAAGTGGGCAATGTTTGTTTGTTTGTGTACATCTTTGTGCCGGCCACAGCTATGGTTCACAGCTAAGTTTCTTTCAGGGTGTGTAAAGAGCACCCGTGCCTTCCATCCCGGGCAGCACAGTTGACCGGGGTGTAGTGTGCCGTTGGGGTCGGCCCCGGCTTCCAGGAGGATCCGGACGCAGTCCAGGTGACCGTGAAACATGGCCCTGTAGCTGTAGAGACCTGTCCATCCTATGACATCAGCTAGGTCTACCTGGGCTCCCTGGGTGATCAGGTAGGCCACACAGGCAACGTGACCATGCCCAGCTGTGAGCCTCAGAGGGGTGCTGTGGTAACAACCGTCTTCCACCACTTATATAGCCTCATCCAGGAAGGATTATGACATCACTGATGAGTCATCACTGATGACTCATGTGCATGACTGGAGCCCCACTGGAGCTACGCTGCAGCTTCTGTTCTATTTTTCAAGCGTGCAGCGCGCTGCACCGGAGCTGTCAGGCATGAAGTCAACGCAAGTTGTGAGCGGGGGGAGGGCAGCGCCAAGCGAGGCGCTGAGGAAAAGAGAGTGCCTCTGGTGTGACCGGGTTTAACGCTTTAGCAGCTTCTGTTAAGCGCTGCTTCAGCGCTGCTTCTGCATAGCGCCTGGTGTGAACCGAGGGTTACACCGACTGCATATCACTAAGTCTATGTGTGTATCTATGTACTACTGCATGTACTGTATGTATGTATGTAAGCTAGCTAGAATCTTTCCAGATGTTGACCCTGCGCGCAATAGATGCAAGCTCTCCCCATGGACGTTGGCCCACATGTTTTGGCTCTGTCTAGCTCTAGAAACATTTTGGGAAGACATTTTCAAAACCCTTAGTGAGATTTCTGGCCTCAATATCGACCCAAATCCAATCATGGCCATATTTGGTGTGAGAGCGGATGGCACCGACCTTAACACTAACCATGCACAACGTTATTGCTTTTACAACCTTATTAGAACGACCTTTAACCCTCCTCCCCTCCCACACGTAGCAGATGGGTGAAGGAAGTGATGCTTCATATCAAACTAGAAAAGATCAAATACACTTTAAGAGGCTCTTTGAAGAAGTTTCATCTCCCTTCTTAGCCTATTATGATGAGTCTACACATTTTTATACTTAAGTGGATGAATGAATGGGTAAATGAATGAATAATTTTACTTGATCTTGTGCCCTATAAATTTTTCACTCACCGTACTCATAATGTACATCCTATTATAAACCACATCTATGTTTATTACCTACTTCTATTTACCTTTGTTTGTTTATTTACTATCTGTTCATTTGATTAGTTCTCACATACTTATTTTTATGTTGTTTATTTGTTGATCTGTTTATTATTATTATTATTATTATTATTATTATTATTATTATTATTATTATTATTGTTATTATTATTATTATTATTTATCTCTGTATTATTGTATACTGCCATGCAACGACGGGTGGGGGGGATTGGCGTTTGTAAAGAGCGATTGTAATGTATACCTGTGTCTTTATACTGCCCAGAATAATAAAAAGATTAAATGAAAACTAAACTTCTACAACTATACAACATAAAATACGACTTTATTGTATTTGATGTGTGTCTTGTTTCAATCATGAGAGACCAGAGGGTAGAGTTAACAAGGAAGCTTTATTCAAGTATGGCATGGCGATAAGATCTATGGCATGAAACGGCATGGCAACTAATTCTGATGGCATGGCAGCATGGCAACTAGTTCTTTGGCGTAATGACTCCGTGGTAAGATGCCTCTCTTCTGGAGGCATCTGCTCGGACTAGGATAGAGAATCCCCCCCCCCGTAGGGGATTCTTCAGGAGTCAAGACATTGGTGGTGGACTGGGGAGGTGGGGGGGCGAAACACAGCTTCAGAGAATGGGATGCGATCAGCTCAGGTACAGCGACCAGAAGGATCAGGGAAAGAGGACGATGACACGCTGAGCATGGCTATAAGTACTGCCACGTCATAGCCTCGGCATTGGCGACATTACCGGCATCATATTGGCAAGTGCTTCACACAGACATCACACTGATTACACTTGTCATCACACTAGGCTACATATGCTGTGAGGCAGCGTGTCTGGTCTTCATCTTGAAACTAGGTCGAGACCACCATTACAATCATGAGAGACCAGAGGGTAGAGTTAACAAGGAAGCTTTATTCAAGTATGGCATGGTGATAAGATGGCATGAAACGCCATGGCAACTAATTCTGATGGCATGGCAGCATGGCAACTAGTTCTTTGGCGTAATGACTCCGTGGTAAGATGCCTCTCTTCTGGAGGCATCTGCTCGGACTAGGATAGAGAATCCCCCAAAAGAAAGAAAAACCCAAAACCGCCAACCGGTCTGCTTGCCTCAGCGATACAGCGGGCGCTGGGCGGAATGCGACGCTTGTCGCTGACCGGTTGGCTTGGCGGCACAGCGACTTACGAAATCCACCGACTGGGCGTGGCCGCAGCGCTACAGCGGGCGCTGGGTGATCGACCAATCTGACATAATTCGGCGTGCTGACTTAGCATTAAGAAAGAAACCCCCCCCCCAAAACCAGGGCAGCGGATGGATGAGACTTGAAAATATGAGCGAAACACAGCTTCAGAGAATGGGATGCGATCAGCTCAGGTAGAGCGACCAGAAGGATCAGGGAAAGAGGACGATGACACGCTGAGCATGGCTATAAGTACTGCCACGTCATAGCCTCGGCATTGACGACATTACCGGCATCATATTGGCAAGTGCATCACACGAACATCACACTAGGATTACATATGATGTGAGGCAGCGTGTCTGGTCTTCATCTTGAAACTAGACCACCATAAACACCGTAAAGTGCATAACTCACCGTGGACCTTGAAGGCCTCACTGCAAGCTGACATTGTTGACATTCCTCATGGCGCTGTGTACACGGCACACAGCTATGTTTGGGGTGATGTAATGCCTGGCACCAGTATCACCAGCAGGCTCCTCCCCTTCTGAACTCGCTCGGTATAAAATGTGTGCAGCCTGTATTTAGAGACACCAAATGAGCTTAGTCATGATGTGTTGTGGAAGAAGTTGCCTTGCAGCTCTTTGCTTTTCAGTAATGGCAAAACTTTGGCCTATCAGCAAAGTTAAAATGGGACGTAAACACGAGCAGAACACACATATTTAATCGTGTTGCCCTTTTCAACATCTGGAAAATCAAAGAATACAAAGCCATTTCAGTCATCTGTAATGACTACCAGATATGGCTTATCTGAAAGGATATTCTTAGTATGCCCATGATGTCACAAGCATTTTTCCTACCAATATGGCCCTACAATACACATTGGCTGTAAGTGTCACTTGATTGTAATCACCTGTTAATTGATCACAATCACCTGTTATTTTCCGACCAAAATGGCACAACAGAATACTATCAATAGGCGACATATTTCTTATCTAGATCAGTGGCCGTCAAATTTCACCCACATTCACTATTTGGTTTTCTCTTCTCCCAGGCAGTTACCTGCATTCACCTGTCACCCTGCTAAATCAGGCCCTGGTTCTAGATCGGTACAATAATACAATGGCTTGAATCCAAACATAACTGTGGGCCAAACACACATGTTGCAGGCTACAGTAACTTCGCTATACTCCCCTATCTGAATTTCACATTTTGTATTCTGAATCTTCGTACAGACTCCCCCCCCCCCCACTGTTAAGAGTAACAGGTATAAGCACTCCTTCACTCCCACAGCCAGTCTTCTGAATGCAGGCCGGGGGCGGAGTTAGTGAGTCCTTAAGGCTACTCACCTGATGAGTTTTAGTGTCGTTATGATTGTCATTGATGTTGGCGGTTGTGTTACTTATGATGGCAGAGATATTGTCATGTAATAAACGCCCTTACCCTCATTTACACAGTCATATTCTGTAGTTATTTATTTAGTGGAGTTTTAACGTAGGTTCAGACAGGACGATCTTGATCCTCACCGGTTCCACAGTCACTGCACTTCTCCTGCTTGCTCACCTGTTAACCTGTCAGCTTCCTGGTGATAATTGAATAATCAGTGGTTGCCTCCTAGTTTCCCATAAGCCAATAGCATAGCAACACATCACCTCATACACCTTTGCTCACCTGCACCTTTAGCCTATCACATTGTGGCACTCCCCTTTAGGCAGCCTATCACATGGTTGCTGTGTGCATAAATATGCTTTTCTGTGTCTCATTCAGTCTCTCTAAACCCTGCTGGCTGACACACACCCACCACCTCCCCGTCTCCGCCAAGTCCCTGATCCATCAGTCATCAAGAGGTTTCACCAGCACCAGTATCCTGACTCCACAGGGGGGTATAAATGGCTGTGCTGCTCGAGCTGATCCAGCTCGATCTCGATATCTCCCTGTGGTGTCAAGCTCCAAAGACTAACTAACCTTCTTATCATAATATTCTGTAAAGATCATTCATCATCATTATAATAAATCATTGTTTATCTATCAAGTCTCCTGATTGAAACGGAGTGTCTATTCATATCTGGGTGCAAATAGACGGGCAGTGCGGCAGAAGCTATTTGTACCCCCTATTTACAGTACAAGCACACCAAGAGAAAAGAGACAAGCAGGTACGCAACTACGCACACAAGCAGGTTGGACACACCAGTGATGTTGTTGGACCCACTGTATTCAGGCCGCCTCCCCTCCCTTACTGTACTGCATGTCTATATTATTTTATTGTAACCTGCTATCCTTGCTGTAAAACCAATTGCCCTAAAGGGACAAAATAAAGTTGAACACCGTTAGGTTCGTCTGGACATGGGAATTTTTTCTGGTGGACTTCTGGGTGGACTTCTGGGGACATTCCCGGTGATCCTGGGGCCATCCCAACACACCCGTTGCGAAATACACTGTTCATGCTAATTTACAAAACTCTCCTTGGTCTATCACCCCCTACCTGTGTAGCTTGTTGCAAATTGCACCTGCCGCGTTGCGTTCAACACCCGTTCTGCTAACCTCATCCTGCTGAAAATCCCCAAAACTCATTCTGTAATCGGTCAGTCGTCATTCCATTCTGCCGTGCCCACAGACTGGAATGGCTTACAAAAAACACTAAAACTGGACAATTTCATCTCCAAGTCAGCTTTCAAGGACTCTATCATGGACATATTCACTGACACCTGCAACTGCTTCCTGAACTAGTTCTTACCCCCTGCCTGTCTGCTCTGACTGTTTTGTTTTGTTTGCTATGTCTGTCTTGCTATGTTTTTAACTGTGTTTTAACTTGTGTTTTAATTTGTTCTAAGTAACTTTGTATTTATTTTATCCCCTACCCCCTATCCCTCAAAAGGCTGTGCCTTCTGCCAGGTCGCCATTGTAAATAAGAATTTGTTCTTAATGACTTACCTGGTTAAATAAAGGTTAAATAAAATACAAATAAAATTACAGAAACTTCCTATCTTAAGTCTTAAGGTGGAATCAACTTATTAATTCAGTTAATTCAGTTTTACCAGGTCTGAGTGTTTTTTGAATTATTTAAAAGAGGGGGACATGTAAGATGAGGAAGACTTTTATTTTTATTTTATTTATTTTGCTATGGTTCATGGTTTGGAGGAGAGGAGAATCGCTGAGGATATAGGTTACAGTGGCATCGGTGTGCTTGGCCATGTTTATGAGCTGTTTTTTCATTTTTTCGTTTGTTTCTGTGTGTCCCTGTTTGGCACATTTGTGGTGTCTGTTTTGAAGCGGTTGTTTTGTTTTTGTCGCTTATGTTTGACAAATCTCAAAATTCAAATAAAAACTTGAAAGACAGAAAAGAACCGCTGCTCCTGACCCTCTCCAATGTGGCGCCACTGATGAACAGTGGAGAATGGTCACTCCTCCTAAAGTTAACAACCATCTCTTTTGTTTTTGTCTACATTGAGAAATAGGTGAAATTAACCTGAAAACATTGAACACATTGGCAAACAGATTCAACAGCAATGTTGCAGCAATCAAATTATGAGCCACGTACTGCACACAATTCAGCACGTAGAGAAAACGCCTTTGTGCTCTAAAGGCTAATGTCCACCAGCTCCGGAACAGATGCGGTACGGCTCTGGTACGGCTGCGAACAGGCCCACACTCATGTAATCTGTCAGACGTATGCGGGATCCGACAAAAATAGAACAGGTGCGTAATTTTTCCGTACCGCATGTATCGCCCATCAATTAACATGGGGGAGAGTCTGATCCGGCAGTTTTACCGGATCCGCAACGGAGCCGTAACGCTTCTGGTGTACATTTCCTGTAAGACTCATGATCCTTAGTCAAAATGTATTTGTGCTTATGTGAGAACAAGGTCAACGTCAAGGGATCTTTATTGTCCCTTACGGGAAATTGGTTTGCAGCCAGTTTGTATAAAAAACACACACATCCTACAAAACACAGAAAATACTGGGTCAAAAGGTCAAAAGGTCAAAGTGCATTAATCAGCCAGCCGGGACAAAGGACACCCTCAGCCGTCACACCAAGAGCTTCCTCTCTTTGACGTTGATTACCCGCCACTTGAAATTCAATCAATTTCAAGGAGGTTAATCTTGATTTCTCGTTTATTCTGTTGCCTGGCAACAACCTGTTTGTATCAAAAAGAGAAATTGGCTTTGTGCTGCATGGTGCCGGTAGCCTTGGAAACACTTAACAAGCTGAAGGAGGAGGATCGCACACAGACTTATCTTCTTTAATTCAACACATTGTTGACTGAAAGCACAACGTCTCGACCGCAGTCTTCTCCAGAGGCCAAACCAGAGTGAAGAGAGTAGCAGCCACATTTCAACATTGTCTCTGTGCAGTCCTCCTCCTTCAACATCCTGTTTGTAGCCTGATGGCCCAATGTTGTTTTTTTTATGTTTCGCCTTTAACCCGATTCAAATAGTGTGGGCTAAATTGGAGAAAATAATCATTATGAGTCCTGACATTTCTCACACCTAGTTTTCTTCTTTTTGAAGAAGTCCCACACGATCTACCTGCCCACCAGCACATTTATAATAGCCAAAATAATATCCCCAGGCCCAGGGGTGAGGAAACCTTTTTGAACGGGGGCCAGATTAGATAATGTGAAAATACCGGGGGGCCAGCTCCTCCTCCATCATAGCCTCTATGGGTTATAAAAATAAAAATACAATACAATTGTACTGTAAGGATTTTGTTTACCATCTGAAAACATCGTTCTGCCCATGTTGTTCCTATGGTGCTTGTCTACAAATTGTACGATAGTGCTGTCATCGTTAGGTGAAGGGAAGGGCCACATATAGTATATTTTGAGAGACAAGGCGAGGACCACTTAAAATCGGTCGGCGGGCCTCAATTGGCCCCAGGGCCGGACTTTGGACATGCCTCCCCCAAGGTGTTGTGTCATCAACCAATAAAAAACATGCATCTGTATCAATGCAGGTGCATGTGACCCCAAGCCCTTAGATTTGCTGAAAACAACAGATGTGCTATATTCTTTAAAATGATCTCTAAAACGTATCACTAAGTGGTTCATACATTTCTTGATTACCGTATTTCTTCTAATACCCACCGGGACTCTATTTGCCTTTCTATTCTATTCTATTTGTCTCCTTTAACCGCCGGGGGTCTGACCCGATTTAGCATAATAAACGCCGGTCTCGATTAAACGCCGGGGTGTTTATTTGATTTTTTTTTCTTCATTACGGTATGTTTTGACCATTTTTATTTAAAGGAAGATGGCAGCCCCTCACATCCCAACAGGAAAATAAACGAAAAAAAACGAGAAAAAAAACGGAAAAAAAGGGCTCGCAACACAATTTTAGATAGCTCCCGTGGACAACATTTATTTAAGACAAACAGTTTCGGCCTGGTTCGGGCCTTTGTCAGTGTAAAGTCAAAAATACATTTACTGTACAAGGAAGTACTTAAATAGCGTTTTCTATTTAAGTACTTCCTTGTAAATGTATTTTTCACTTGACCCTGACGAAGGCCCGAACCAGGCCGAAACTGTTTGTCTTAAATAAATGTTGTCCACGGGAGCTATCTAAAATTGTGTTGCGAGCCCTTTTTTTCGTTTATTTTCCTGTTTGGTACAGTTGAGCTCAGCACCAACTAGTGGATGTGCGTAAGTCTCTGGATGCCCCTCACATCCCACCTCAAATGGGCTGCTGGTGACGGGCTATAATGGGGGACAAGTGAGTCTCATAAGTGACAGAGCTGTGATCCAGGATGAAACCTGGGTTCAGGTTTCAGTTTATTCAGGTTATGAGTTCGTCAAGGAATGAGGCCTGGCCAGGGTTTTCCGTGGGACGGACTCCTGCCAACCCTGAATATGGGAAAAACCGGGTAAAGAGATAGTGAATGAATGAAGTCAAGTAATTAATCAACTGGATTTTTAATTTCACGTTTTTATTTAGTCTCATTAGAGACACACAAAATGTGAAACACACACACACACACACACACACACACACACACACACACAAACACACACACTCACACACACACACACACACAACAAGACGACTGTCAGGTAGATCTATCAAAGACACATTTTCTATTTTCAGGTAAGAATCTCAAGGAGAGTCCCCCGAGTCCCTCTGCTGCTCTATGAACAAGGAACCAAATGAACAAGGAACAAACAAATTACTGGCGCTGATTGCTATTTAGGGGTTCAAGCCCGACAGGCTGAAACCCTATTGTTATTGTGCTGGTTTATTATTCATGATTATTATTCCCTTTCTGCCTCGACGGAAATTCCCGTGAGTTGGTACATCGCAGAAACATGACATTTGGGCCAATAACAGATATTGGTTGTTAGTTACTAGATGCTCCAGAAATATATCGCAGAAACATGAAATGTGGCCCAATAGCAGATATTGGTCGGTACTAGATGCTCCAGAAATATTTTTCGAATCGGCATGATGGGGGCGCTATAATTAAGGGTTAAAATTTAAAATTTATTTTGAAAGGCCATAACTTCCACGCTGTTTGTCCGATTTTCAAGCATTTTTCCCAACATGTTCACGTGAACCTGCTCTACAGATTTGCCTCAAGGACCCTCAAGGTCCGCCTGGATTTTTTTTTTTTTTTTTTTTTTTTTTAAGTTTGGAAAACACATTTTTGAGACACAAAAAAACACAAAAAAGACAGTAACTTCACACCTGTTTGTGTAATGATCGGGAAACGTGGCAGATATATCAAGGAGGATGTACTAGTCAAAATCAGAAGTTTTGTCTTGATTGGTGAAAGTGGGCGGGGTCTATGGTGTAACCATGTAATAGCGGTAAATCAAGTCCATTCACATAATCGGTTGTAAACTTCTCAGCCTCATCTGGAATGGCATTACTCGCGATTTGGGCAAAAGGGGGCGCCGCAGATGCCAAAAGGGGGCATGGCCCAACAGCAAAAGGCCGTAACAACACCTGTTTATCCAATGATCGCAGAACTTGGCAAATATATCAAGGAGGCTATACTAGTCACAATTGGAGGTTTTGTCATAATTGGTGAAAATGGGCGGGGCCTATGTAGCCATCACTATGTAATAGCTGGTAAATCAAGATGAGTTGATACATCGCAGAGACATGAGATTTGGTAAGGCCTGTGGCTATGTCTCCATTGGGTTTCTAGCCATAAATACAACAACCACAGGTAACTGTTTACACTCTAAAAGTGTTTTTTATTCTAGGCGAGAATCAACCACTGTGTTTGGGCTGGTCTTACTCAGGGTCAGTAACACATAGAGTCATTCTGACACTTGGAACAAAAACTTCAAAGTCTTACCTTTCAGAAAAGGTCAGGCAGTTGTCTGTAACCCTAGCGGTTCAGCCACAGTAAGCATTTTAGTTTGGGTATGTCGTTGGTTATGTCATTTTCTTCAGAAATAGGTGGCTTTAGAAGACGTTTCTCCAATTTTCAAGGAACTTTTTTCCACACGTTCACTCGAACGTGCTCTACAAATTTGCCTCCAGGACTATTAGGGGTTAAATTTGCGCAAGGCTTGAACCCCTGCTATTGCCGCTTTGTAATAATAATCTTACTACTATAGCCCGATTCCGCTCCGTGGTTTCATACAATTGCTTGAGTGACATCACTGATGACATCATAATCGCTTGAGTGACATCACTGACAGGGTTCGAGTTATGGGGGAGCCAATGGGGGCTTGGCCCCCATACATGAGTCTGGGCCCCCATAGTCAAGAACACCTGTGGGGGTTTCTCTAATGTAACTTTTTGTGTGTTGTGGTGTGCTGTGTGATGGATGACACGGTTTCATTTCATTCAAACAAAACACAAGAACACAAGTGGAGTCTCCACATGAAAAGTGAATTCCTTGCCTGTTCAGTCACTTCCCTATAGAGCCAGCCGTCTAACCTTCAGAGGAAGCAATCATTACTTTCATTTCCTCGTACTTGCATCATTCTGCAGCCAATAGGTGACATCACACTATGCTCCTCGCCCTGCTCAGACTCCACCTCGCAGGTGTCACGCCACATTTAAAAGTCAGCCATGTGCTTTTAGGGCTGGGGCTCAACACACACAAGCTGCAGTATAGGAGGTGTGTGTTTGTGTGTGTGTGTGTGTGTGTGTGTGTGTGTGTGTGTGTGTGTGTGTGTGTGTGTGTGTGTGTGTGCGTGCGCGCGCGCGCGTGCATGTGCGTGCTCGCATATGTGTGTGTGTGGTGCGCGCCTCTCAGAGATGGATGAGTACACAGTTACTCTGAAATGCTCAAAAGGAACAGGTAAAAAGTATTTCTACCGGCTGTTTCTGTGCAAATTAATATCATTCAAAGACTATGGGAGAGCGCGAGACACGAGAGAGACAAGTAACTCAGTAACTTTTTTACTCTAAATAAATTTTAAATGGGCTATTTACCATACAAATAACAATAAAAAAGCCCAGGCTTTTATTTGCTTCAGTCACTGAACTCACCCGCCCTATATTTGGGACAGGTGTCTAGAGAGCCAAAGTCACGCCCACTTCCAGGTTAGGCATACACCAAGATATCTCATCCGCCATTTATTTTCCCATAGACATTTCATAAAACGCTTGTAAAAATAGTTTTACTTGGTCAAACCAAACGATTCAGCTACATTTAGAAAAAAGAGAGACCATAGAACTTTTTTCAAATTTTCAAAACATTATATATATTATACTACCCATATATACTATATATATATATATATATATATATATATATATATATATATATATACAGGGGTGAATTTTCCACTGGGGACAGGGGGGACATGTCCCCCCCACTTTTCAAAACCTTGATTCTGTCCCCCCCCACTTTTTAAACTGAAAAAATCATGGGTAAACTGAAAAAATCATGCTTAATACGCTACTGTTTGACCAGCCATCATATTATGGCTGATAATGTTAATTGAGTTGCTAATTATAAGCTATAGGCTACTCCAACAGATTGCCATGGATTTCCTCGTCTGTAAAAAGTGACCTCTCCAGACCCTGAATGCATTTCTAATGGCGCTCTGTATGGAAATTCCCCTTTCCAAGCCGTCCCTGAAGGCAGCACTCACAGAGTATGGCTTTTCTTAAGACTAAATAATGATATCACAACAGTATTGTAACAGCAAATTTAACTTTTGTACTAATATTATTCAGTTTGTGGAGTTATTTTTCTGTGACAAGTATCATCCAAATGTTAATTTAAAATGAGATATTCCTCTAAATCTGGCGAAAAACGTTAAAACGTTTTTGCCAGCCCCTGCCCCTCTAACATTCTCTGCACGTCCCTGCTGTAGGGTTAGGTGAAGAGAGGAAGTGAACATGGTAAGCAGTGAACATGGTTGAATTTAAAATAAAGCACAATAATAATAATAATGATAATAATAATACAACTAATGTGATTTCAATATGGCTCTGGCTTTCACATCAGTATTGTTCTATGCCTTGTTCATGTCACCTGCTTTCATATCAGAGCTCTGATGAGTTGGAGGAGGTGGTGTCTAAAAGGCATGTATTTAGTGATGTGTGTATAGTCTTCATAGATCTAGCTAGCCTCGTAATCTTCCCCTCAGAGTGCACCAAATTGATGCATTTTACTTTAAAATGTAAAAAAAAATCTTCCGGCGGGCATGCCCCCGGACCCCCCTAGAGGGTGGCCGCTCCACATTATATATATATATATATATATATATATATATATATATATGATATTAACAACGATATACCACTTTTCAAAAACAAAGTTACAAAATGCTGCACATTCAGAAATACAGTGTACTGTCACAGTTGTGGCTTTCAGAGCCTGTTTCATTGTCTAGTTTTGTATTTCTATGTGTATATCATGTTATATATATATATACTACGGTAGTATATATATATATAGTATTATATTATATGTAGTATTACTACCCAACCCCAGGGAATCTACCACTGCCCCCTAGGCTCTCTCTCTCCTGTGCGTACTTTGAACAGCAGGCGCCAGAGGACAGCAGAAGACGAGAGAGAGCAATAAAGAATAAAGCTGCTCGCATTTTATTTTATTTTACTATTATTCTTTTTTTATTTTTTTTACCACTGAGAGCTGCATCAAGAGGTTTCCCAGTCTTTCCTCAGTCACATGAGGAGTCAGAAGCAGAGCAGGACACAGGTGCCACACTTTTAGAAAATGTGAAAAGTGCAGCCTCTGCAGTCCCAAATGATTATTGCAGCTGTGGTTAGTCACTGTCAACTTGTGTGTTATTCCCTTACAGTCAATGGTTATTCCATTTTAGTGTGGTTGGAGGGTGTTAGTTACTCTTGTTAACTACATTGTTCACCGCTTGGACTGTAACTTCCTTTTTAATGCCTATTTAATACTTCTCCTATTCGTGTACTTGGACTGCACTTGCAATTTTGCGATTTTGTCTTTAGATATCTTTTTTATCTTCTGAATATTGATTTGACCACTATACGCTGCATACTTACACAAAGACAGAATTCCTTGAATTTACGCCCTGAGATAAGGGGGAACTTGTCCCGGCCTGACTCGCACGACTCAACAAAAACGAAACTCGGCCCCACCAGGCAACAACAAAGCATTATTGTGACAATAAAAGTGATTCTGATTCAAACCCTGAGTTTATTCAACATATAATATGAATCTGAAAATCATCCATGCCATAATTTTCTAACCAGACTTGAACAAGCATACTGTACAAGTTAACCAAAATAATGTCACAAACTCTGATTTCATTTTTACAACATAACTCACCATCATGGCTAGTGCTATTACTTTAAGGGCACACAATGCTCAATATTTCTAATAATAACCTAATAGGAACAATATTAACAACGATATACCACTTTTCAAAAACAAAGTTACAAAATGCTGCACATTCAGAAATACAGTGTACTGTCACAGTTGTGGCTTTCAGAGCCTGTTTCATTGTCTAGTTTTGTATTTCTATGTGTATATCATGTTACCTGTCTAGTTCTCGTACTTCTACGTACCTAACCTACCATGTTCTCTGTTTGCCCCGGCTGTTTCTGTTGTTTCCTCCTTATGTGTAGGTATCAGTCTTTTGTTCCAGTCAGTCTTTATTGTCGGACCATTGTTTTCTGTTATAATGTGTCAGTTTATGGTCTCTGGTTTCCTGTTTCACCTGTAACCTGCACATTAAACACCCAGTCTTGGATTTGGTCACCACCTCCACGTGACCGAATGATCCGACCAACCTGGACCCAGCCGACAGCACCCAACTACCACACAGCCTGGCTGATGAGCAGGCTTTAACCGCTTTTAGACCGCACGGGACCGCCTCGCCTCGCCTCCACTCGCCTTTTTTCGTTTTCCCTATCGACAAGTAGCTTGATACCTTTTGAGTAGCTACCACTGAAGCGATACCAAAAGGTGACGTGAAAACACTGCAGACTTCTCATTGGTTAGACAGTCATTGCTAACGCGGCGGAAAACCAACGGGTAAAGCAGGTAGGCGAGTAGAGGCAGCAATGATGCCCGGCAGGGGTGGACACTGGACAGTAACAAAGTAAATTTACTTGAGTACTGTAGCTTAAATACCTTTTTCGAGTCTCGGGGTGCGATCGGCATTTGGGTCCTCACCACAGGGCCACGTGACACATATTGTAAACTAATGCATGGCTATACATCTCAAACATAAAGTGCTTCACCCGCTACAGAAAGGCTCTGGTCTTTTGAAGTCTTCCCAAACCCACATGTGATTGATATATGCAAGAGTAGTGGTAGCTATAAGTTTGGAGTAAGCACAGCGATTGTAAAACACAGGGATCACGTTAAAATAATTCCCCATTGGAGGGTAGGTGGGCAGGATGTGCAAGTAGCTCATGCACAAGCCCAAATACACATCTTCAATGTAAACAGCTCCAACGTGTCTAGATGCCTCCACAAGCTTTTTAGGGAGGTCTAAAGACAGAGCGTAGCCCACTCCCAACGTATAACACGGGTATTGTGGCTCAGGAAAAATCTCTACAGGTAGGTACCACTTAGATGTTGGGTCTCTTGAAACTATAGCATTACACTCCACTAGCCCAGTGATGTAGTCTTTCTTTGGGGCCTTTAGCAGCATGTCGACCAGGTTGTGAGAATTGAGGAACGTGTCTGAATCGATCTTCATGGCGTAGGAGGCACTGGAGCAGTGAAGGTCCAGCCACTCCAACATCACCATGGTCTTGATGGTCAGGTTCTTGTAGCAGTCCAGGAAGTCACTCTGGATCAGGTCCCGGTGCTCTCTGCTCTCCTGCAGCACCTGCTGTTGGATTTGCTCCGCTCCTTCTCCAGGGTGCAGCCCCAACAGGAAGAACAGCTTCACCACTTTGCCCAGCACCGCGCTTTCATTGCCCCAGGTGCCGCGGATGACGTCGCGATGCGCCCGGTTGTAGGGCGCCACCGGAACCATCAGGACCACGAAAGGCTTCCGTTGCTCGCATTCGTTTGGCTCGTTTATAATGAAGTGGTACTCATAGGGGTATTCCACAAAGTACTGCTCGTAACTGCCCGGCTTCTTGGCTAGTGGATGCTTTTTGGTTAGTGGAGCCCAAATCTGTACAGTACCATCTTTCCACAGCGTAGGAATCCAGGTGAAAGGGAGGTGACTCAGACCAACCTCAATTATGATGACAGATGTTGTGAGAATCAAGAACACAAACAGCGTTAACAATTGGCAGAAAAACCTCCTGCGAGACAGTCTTTTGTTTGCCATGTGCTGGATGTCCTCACTCCTGCAGGATAACACAATTGGGAAAAGACAAAAAGACACATATCAGTGATCAAGGAAATACTGGAGGACAATTTGTCATCTTACACATAATATTAAGCATTGTTTATGTAGCCAGGCTGACTTAGAGGCCTGGCCCACTCTAATCAGGTTCCCTCCCCCAGTGATGCACACCATTCCACAGGTGCTGCTGATCACAGTTAGCTGCCTCTCAATAAATACTGGCCTTCTTGGGTTGAGCTGTCCTCATCCCTCACTGGTTCCTCTGGTTTCCCTTGGAAATGGTTGGAGCTCGGCTTCGGAGTTTGTATGTTGGTGGGTCATTATGCTGAACTTTCATGTTTATTTTCACTGCTTTAACTATGACCGTTTGTTAGGCAGGAGTGAAGATACAGCCTTGAGCGCTCACCCCAGCCTGACAATCTAAGAGCTTCATAGGTAGGAGGTTGGTGTCTGCCACTGATGTGAGTGATCTTTTATGTTGACTCATTTTTGTTGATCCTGAATAGCTCCATTGTGTCTTGTTTGTAGGCGGGAGTGAATGAATTTATGGCCTACGAGTATCACCACAGCCTGTGAATCCCCAGAGGTTTATTTGTCTACTAATATGAAGGAATTTGTTTGAAACCTATGCGGCTGTATTGTGTGCTAACCACTTGTTTGCCTGTCTCTGTAGATTGTCAGCTGCTGTTTTGCCTAATCCTCATTTTATCTCTGTTACTGCTCCTATTTATTTCTTTTCCAACCATCTGCCTGTTTCTAATTTGTATTCTCTGGCTGCAGGTTGTCCTGGGCCAGGAGTGGAGGAGAAGTTGTCCCACTGAGAGGGGCTGAGCTGGCAAATCCCCCTTTTTCTACTCACCTGTTGGTGTGTTTCTGCTTATAGGCAGACATCTAGTTGCTGTGCTTTTTGTAGTGAACCCAGTTCATAGTATTCCGATGATGTCACAAGCCTTTTTCCTACCAATATGACGCTACAATACACACAGCTCATTGGCTGCAAGTGTCACTTGATTGTAATCACCTGTTAATTGATCACAATCACCTGTTTTCCTACCAAAATGGCCGTG
Organism: Poromitra crassiceps; assembly: GCF_964638095.1. Lineage (NCBI taxonomy): Eukaryota > Metazoa > Chordata > Actinopteri > Beryciformes > Melamphaidae > Poromitra > Poromitra crassiceps. Next base: position 12,720,552 of record NC_139645.1, on the reverse strand, counting down.
TGATGATGTAACAGAATACTATCAATAATCTTCAGTGTGCTGTGCTTTTTGTAGTGAACCCACACTTGTGGTTTGAATCCATTGGGATAGCCTACTTTTCTGGAGCTCTCACTCTCTGGGGACAACCAACCCCTCCTCCTGGCTATTAGCGGCCTCCATTTTGTACACTTAAGTGTTTTTATTGTTTTATTCGGGCCTTTTAACTTGAACCCGTGTCTCAATAAACTTTGTCCATTTTATACTTGGAACATTCTGCCTCTGCTCCTCTTTTTAAAACTAAGTTTGATTATTTGGGTGAAATTCCCAAGGTGGCGTCAATTTATGTACCTGGCTTAATCCTACATGGTCACATTTATGTTACGCAACAAGTACCATTTTCTGTAATCCAGGCAAGTAATTAGTTAGAAAAAAATCTTTTATGTAAGACGTGCCCATTCCCTTCCATAAGTCTTATCTCCAGAGCCAGATTAACACCCCCAGGGGCCCCGGGGCACTGAAGCTCCCAGGGGCCCCCCTACCCATCGTCCGGATGTTTGGATGTTTTCTCGCCATATTTAGAGGAATATCTCATTTTCAATTAACATTAGTATTGTACTGTTATGGCATTATTCAGTTTCTGAGATTCAGTTTCTCACTCACTCATAGGCGATTCGAGGCTTTGCAAACAGGTAGCACAAGCAGGATAAAAATATTAGTGTGACTGGGGGTTTTCTAGGGGGGGCTGTGCCCCCCCCTGGACAAAGAAATTTTGTACATTTTAAAGTAAAATGCATGAATCTGATGCACTCTGAGAGCAAAAGGAAGAGGCTAATCTTCACATTAATATCCTCTTCACTGTGCTGTGGCTTTACAATGATGAAAAAATAATTGACATTACATTTCCAATACAAAACAGCAGAGGGTGCCGCAGCACCACAAGCACCCCTACTTCCCGCGCCCCTGGTCACCACTTGCCCACAGGCATCCAATGAGACTAAATCATCAGACTTAATCTTCTTGGAAACACATTTTATTTTGTCCTGATTGGTCTTAGATTTGTGTCATAGTTCTGTGGAGCCCAACATGAGCCCGACCAAAAAAAAAAAAAAAAATTTTTTTGGAGGGCCCCTTCACCCCGAGGGCCCCGGGGCACCTGCCCCAGTTGCCCTATGGTTAATCCGGCCTTGCTTATCTCTGCCAGTGATTAAGATTAGCTACAATACTTATCGTGTACCATCAGTCCTGTAGTCAAATCCAAGACCAGGTCCAAACGAAAGGGCGTCATCAACAACTCAAGACCACAGCAAATCAAATCCAACACTAAAATAAGCAATAATCAGTCTAACGGTTGCAAATGGATGACTGACTCTGCCTAGCTTTGTTTATGTTGGCATTTCATTTGTGATTATTTAGGCTCTAGTCGGATCATGTCGACTAGGTTGTCAAGGTAGGTTTAGTGCAGTCATGTCCAAAGTCCGGCCCGGGGGCCAATTCCGGCCTGCAGACTGCTTTTAAGCGGCCCTCAGCTTGTCTCTCAAAATATACTATGTGGCCCTCCACACAGTATTATTGGTAATCAAGCAAGTTCACTTTGCGTTAAACGCCATTCATCTAACGATGACAGCATTATCATACAGTTAGACAAGCACCAAGTAGGAACTATGCAGGTGGAACTAATGTTTTCAGATGGTGAACAAAATCCTTAAGTACAATTCTATTGTACATATTTTTTTTTTTTAATAACCCATATTATGCGATCTGGCCGCCATTCACAAAGGTTTGGGCACCCCTGGTTTAGTGAATGCTTGTTCTATTTCACGGTGTGTACGCAAATAAATTGACCCTTTTTGTATTTTACAACC
>NC_139645.1:12711211-12713711 GCF_964638095.1 Poromitra crassiceps | reverse complement strand
TTCGGGTCGTGTTAACACTTCCGGCGGTCACGGCGCGAAATACAAAAGAACGTCAGAAGAAGAGAGTTGTTTTTGTAGCGTACAGTGCAGGGGGTAAAACAAAGAATGTAGCCTACTACTTTGAGCTCGGTACACAGCAAGCAAGTGGAGTATCCACTGTTAGCCAGGTCAGATAACGTTATCGTCGACAATGACGAGCACTTTCTTGTAAAACATACCTGGACTCCAACAAAGAAAACTTCAGATGGTTTTCTCTCCTCCGAGCGCAGCGCGAGCCACTTAGTCTATAAGACCCACAGACGTTAACGTAATTCCCTGGAATGCGAGAATTAACGAGCCAGTTACATGGCGTTGCATTCTTAGACATTGCCGTTCGCTTTTATTTGGTATGTTACATACAATTGGCTAAATTATTAGTTAATTCAGAGTTAGATGATATTGGAGCAGCCGGCCTTTTTCTTTTTCTTTTTCTTAGCCGGAAGTCGTGACACGACCACACAACCGGGTCAAATGGGCGTGGCTATATAAGGTGAGCAGTGGGCAGCCGCAGTGCAGCGCCCGGGTTCCAACTCCAGTTCCATTGCCTGAACCTCAAGCACTTGAGTCAATACAGGTGACCCAAGCCTGCAGCAAGATTATTTGCAATATCCAAATACAGAGGAAGTGACTCCCTTTAGACCCGGAATACAAACATATTGAAATTGGACCTAAGCTGCAACAAAACCGCCTGCACTGATCTCGAGTTACTAATCTAACATCTTGTCTTATAGCATAGAGTAGCCAGTGTACCTTGTAGAGTTTCTTGTATGGTGTTGTTGGCGGACACATCCTCCACTCCCTCAGAGCTCCACACACCCATTTCTTCAGAGCTTCAATCATCCAATGAAGTAGGCGTGTGGGTGAAGATACGGTATACCTCCCCATACTGTAGAAGCACGGCCAGAGAATGGTTCCTCTTTTTGCCCTGGGTGTGTGGTGCTCTGACGCTCATCACAGTTTTGTGTTTTTTCTGTGCAGCCCCTTGCTGCTTCCTGCATCCGTTCATTGTCTCTTCCAGTGATTTTAAAGTGCCGTTTCAGCGATTCCAGGACTGTTGCACCACCATAGTGCCTCTGCTGCAACAGCTTTCTGGGAGATCCCATGGTTGGTAGGAGGAGATACAGGAACTGTGGCAGTGTTTGTGTCCAATGAGGTAACATTAGTTGTATCCCACGTCTTAATTAGCAGTGTTTTGGGGTAACTCATTACAAAAGTAACATATTACATGTAATATATTACTTTCAGCAGTAACTCAGTAATATAACTTATTACCTATAGGATTTCAGAAAAGATTATACCAGTTACTTTGTCAAGTAACAAGTTACAAGTTGAGTTATTTTTTTTTTTAAATCATGTCAGCTTCATAAGTAGGCTACTAGTGGACCCATGGGAGTTAGGACCCACCCCCAGGTCTGGAACACAGTGGTCTCAAATTCATCATAATTATATCACTGATGATGTCATCAGGGAGTGATGTCATCAGTGAGTGATGTCATCAGTGATGATGTCACCAAATGACGTCATCATTGCTCGAGTGACATCACATCATTAGGTAATTAGGGCAATTACCGTAACAATTACCGTAAAGCCCGGGCGTTTATTTACCAATAATTGTTTTCAGACCCGGCGTCTATAAGGGACCGGCGTCTATTTGGGACCGGCGTTTATTTGAAGTTTTACAGTACCTGATTAAAAAATCCGGCTCCATCAGGTCACCCGCACAGGTGCTCTTTACAATTCCTGAAAGTTTCAGGCCGATCGCACGTAAAGTGCGAGTCTGATTCCTCCAAGAGAACAAGGACGAAATTGAACTCTATTCTTTCTTTTGAAGGCCATCCTTTGTATAATGTATTTGATGCTCTGCGAAGCTCGTTTAGTGATCTGCTTTTGATGCCTCGGTGCTCTACTGAGCGATTGAGAAGATCCTTTGTTCCTGCTGCTGTAAAATTCTTTAATGAACAGCTCTGCATTGTGAGGCTCTCTCTCTTTCTACTGTGTTATTGTTATCAGTGTTGGGCAAGTTACTTACAAAATGTAATATACTACATATTACTAGTTACTTTCATTTGAAAGTAATAAGTTACTTTACAATATTACTTTCTGTGTAGAGTAACTTGTTACTTATTACACTACTTTTGCATTACTTTAACCAAAACAACAGCAGCAGCAGAATGACATCGCCGCCCCGGAACCATCCCGAAAAATAATTTCAACCGCCTTGAAGTCAGTGTAAACAATCCAAAATTCTAAATGTTATTATTTTCCTTTGTTATTGTCATCTATAGTGGTTATTTGCATAAAAACACACAGTTTGATTAGGAAATGATATATCTTTTTGAAATACGTGCTTTGATTTAATCAAATGTAACTCAATTTGTAACTTGAGTTACTTGACAAAGTAACTGGTATAATATTACTGAAATCCTATAAGTAATAAGTTATATTACTGAGTTACTGCTAA
>NC_139645.1:12616211-12708711 GCF_964638095.1 Poromitra crassiceps | reverse complement strand
TTTATTACTTTTTTAAGGAGTAATCTGTAATCAGTAACTAATTACATGTCCCAAGTAACTTGCCCAACACTGGTCCTGCTCATCTAACAAGTTCCAACATGTCAGTGTGCTTTACTTTGGTTGCAAGTCCAGTCCGTCACTTTAGTGTCATTTCAGTTTTCAGGGAGGTGCGTAAAGTGAGATTATATAGCTACTTTAAAAATGGCTTTTGTGTAAACAGTTCCTTAATAATAATTCATTTGATTGACACTTGATTTTTGAACACAGCACCTAACATTACAGACAGTACATACATACCATAGATATTTCATTACAATAGAAACCCCATGCAATGTCTCAGTGTATCCCGGTGTCTCTTGCACAGCTTGAATATTTCACACCCTGTAAGAATGCATTCAAATACACCCAGGAAAATAGGAAAAATAAATTCCTTACCCAACAAATTGCACTCCCACCAGCTATTTCCCATTGGGGTGTGTATCCTCAGATAGAGTTGTAACAGAAAGCGTATCCCTCTGAAACACAACTCATACTGTGGTAATAAAATAAAGGGGTCGTCATCAACCCCAAAAATAGGAAGCAGAGCGATACCTGAAGAAAGGCGCACAACATTCAGAAGCCGGTTGTGTAACTGTTACACATCCAGACAGTGTCGAGAGTGACTGAGTCCACAGGGAAGTGCTTCCATCAGAGCCGGGGGAGGTGGAACACCTGAGGGAGAGGAAGGGCCATAACCTTCTGTTGAGACCGCAGAGCTCATATTGCCCCCCAGTGTCATCAACACAGCACTGCATTTCCTTGTGCAAATTAAAATACTATAATCTATATACCAATACTGTCCCTATACACAGAGTTGGGTCAGATTACTTTGAAATGTAGTCAGTTACTGATTACAAATTACATGACCATTTTTGTAATAAGTAACGTAATCCCTTGGATTTGTAATCTAATATTGATTACTTTTGGATTAGCCTATTTCAAAATCAAACGTTGAAAAGAGTGCACCTCATACTAAAAAAGGGATGCAGTCACACAAAGAATTAGTTCCACAAATACAATTTTTAATCAAAAAACAACTCATATCAACATTTGCAAACAAAACTAGCTGGTTCAAAATGGACACACACACACACACACACACACAGACAGACACACACACAGACACATGCACACACACACCTGCCAACATTAGGCTGTGAAAAAGAGGACGAGCCCTTTGAAAATGTTTTTTCCCCTCGCCGAAATTTTGCCTAATTTTGGAGTGTTATTTAGCTACCTTCCTGACAAGCTAGCATGACATGGTTGGTACAGATCGATTCCTTAGGTCTTCTCGTTTCATATGATACCAGAAACTTCACTCTGGCTTTACAACTGAGCCTGCTGCAGCCTCTGAAAAAAAATGTTTTTTTTTTTTTTTTTTTTTTTTTTAATATTTCCAAAAATCGGCCCAATCCGGTTATTCCTCAGGGTTAATGTGTATTATGTAAAAACTGTTGCCTGTAAAAAAAATAAAAAAAATCTCGGACCACCAGGCGGAGCCCCGCAGACCACCAGTGGCCCACGGACCACAGTTTGGGAACCAATGGTCTATGGGATCACATACAGTAACATAATCATGATCATAGCCACCCCAGAGGAACGGGAGGGGGGGGGGGGGGGGGCACCTTTCGTTTGTCTAACAATGGAATGCAGTTTGAGGAGGAAGGGGAAGGACTGTCTTTTGTGCTGGGGGGGGCGGGGGGGTGGGGGGGGGGGGGGTGCGGACGATGTACAGTACAGAAACGGAAACCTCCTTACTGTCCGACCTGCTGGCCCTTGCCGAGCTCTCGAGTGTGGGGTTGAAAATTGTCACATTTGAAAGATGTAATCAAAAATGTAATCAATCTTCCTTAACGATGAGTAACTGTAATCTGATTATGATGCATCAGATGAGATGTACTTTCAATGTCCCCATAGGGCCATTTGTACTGGACTCTGCCCTGCAGTTGCACAGCAGATCAAATCACACATACATAGTAGAAAGAAAAACATCTAAAAAAAAAGCACATAGCATTCAAAGATCAATGTGGGAACAGTGCCAAGCTACGGCGCAGAGAAAAGTCAGTCGTGTCAAAGTTCCGTGAGCCCTCTGGCTGTCATTCAGTTTTTTGGCTCCTTCATTTCAAGACTGTCCTCTAGTATCAACAGTAAGGCGCTGGTCTTTTAAAGTCTTTCCAAATCCGCACCCGATCAGTGTTTTCAGTAGCAGTGGTCACTATTATTTTGGAGTAAGCACAGCGATTGTAATACAGAGGGCTGACATTAAACAGATTCCAGTTTGGGGGGTTTGTGGGTGGGACACCCAGGTGTCTCATACACAAGCCCAAATAAACATCCTCGATGTAGACCGCTTTAACGTGTCTGGACGCTTCGACAAGCTTTTTAGGGAGGTCTAAAGACAGAACGTAGCCCAGTCCCAACGCATAACGTGGGAAATGTGACTCAGGGAAAAGCGATACAGGTAGGTACCACTTAGATGTTGGGTTCCTGAGAACTTGAGCCCCTGCTGCCACTAGCCCAGTCATGTAGTTTTTCTTTGGAGCCTTTAGCAGCATGTCGACCAGGTTGTGAGAATTGAGGAACGTGTCTGAATCGATCTTCATGGCGTAGGAGGCACTGGAGCAGTGAAGGTCCAGCCACTCCAACATCACCATGGTCTTGATGGTCAGGTTCTTGTAGCAGTCCAGGTAGTCACTCTGGATCAGGTCCCGGTGCTCTCTGCTCTCCTGCAGCACCTGCTGTTGGATTTGCTCCGCTCCTTCTCCAGGGTGCAGCGCCAACAGGAAGAACAGCTTCACCACTTTGCCCAGCACCGTGCCTTCACTGCCCCAGGTGCTGCGGATGACGTCGCGATGCGCCCGGTTGTGGGGCGCCACCGGAACCATCAGGACCACGAAAGGCTTCTGTTGCTCGCATTCGTTTGGCTCGTTTATAATGAAGTGGTACTCATAGGGGTATTCCACTGAGTAGGGCCCCGGAGATACATACGGAATGGGTGTTGGCAGCACAGCTTCCTTTTTTTGTGTCGTCAGTTGAGTGACCACAGCTTTGTTTTGTGTCGTCAGTTGAGTGACCACAGCTTCGTTTTGTGTCGTCAGTTGAGTGACCACAGATTCCTTTTTTTGTGTCGTCAGTTGAGTGACCACAGCTTTGTTTTGTGTCGTCAGTTGAGTGACCACAGCTTCGTTTTGTGTCGTCAGTTGAGTGACCGCTGTTTCATTTTGTGTCATCAGTTGAGTGACCAGTGGAGCCTCTGCAGTGGGAACCGGTGGATTCTCCGTGAGGCGGACCACCTCTCTCCGTGGCACAGCTGGTGAGGAGTCAGAGGTATTTGTATTGACATCAGTGGTGTTGGGATGATTTTCCACATTGGTCGCACTTTCAAATTGCATCCACCATTTTGCTGTATTATTTTGCATCCACAATTTGGGCTCCCAGTCAGCTGTCATTTCCATTTCCAGGTAAAAAACCCAAAGTGCTGCCGCGAGCAGAACAAAAAGGAAGCAGCGACGGTGTGGCCAACTGAACCATCTCCCAATTCCTCTGGACTTCTCATTATCCATGATTTCATTATCCATGATTTCATTATCCATGATTTCATTATCCATGATTTCCTGGCTGAGAGAAAAGAGATTGAAGACAATGAAATAGAAGCACTCCTTTAAAGCAGTGTGTTGGTTTTAGAAAGGCTTTATGTGGTTACTTATTGCTTAGTAGATTAACAGTGAATCTCACACCAAAAAGCAAACAATGACAGAAGCGTAAGAATAGGTCACTTCAAAGTGTTGATTTGAAACCTTTGATTAAAAGGTACAATTTGTGTTTTTTATAATGCTGACATATTACTCTCTTGCTTCAATTCTTAATATGTTAAAGTCATACAAATGGCATTCAGCTGTTCAATGCAGCTCAACAGGCAAGCAGGCCTAAGTAATGAATTCAAATCAGTTACAATGATTATAGATACAACTCCTGTCAATGTTTTATTGTAACAGGGCACCCTTGAAAATGAGAGCCTAGCTCTCATTTTACCCCTGTATGAATAAATATTAAATAAATAAATAAAAAAATAACTGTAAAAAATAAATGTATGCTCCTGTCCTATATAGGAGATGACTCTGCTATAAGAGCAGTAGGTTTCTATTTCAGTTTTTCATATTATAATTTTGGAATTTTTCATAAACTCTTGCCCTTCCTCAGGCTATAGGCAACACCTTGCCTCTCACCTCCCCTGCCTGAAGGACACATTTTGAATGAAGAAAACGCATATAAAAAATACCACATACCTTCGTCCTCCGTTATCAAAGCATGTTGGGACTCCGCTGCCCGTTTGTCTATAGTGACTCTAGTCCTTTGCCATGTGCAGAGAATAAGCCTGGCAATGTATGTTGCTCTACTGGTGTTTCCCTATTAGCAACTTCCGCAAGGGTAATAATCAAATCAACTATTTCTAGTATAGGAACATTATTGGTGCGTCATATCAGGGAGTCCAGGATGAAGCCAGGCCGGTGGCATTTTTATGGTACATTATCAGAGAGAATGCACGCACATCCAAAAACCAGGTTGGGCAGGTGCCGAGCTCAAAGGTGAACAACAAGTAAAAAAATGAATAAAAAGCTTGCACACTGCAAGGGCTCCTAGTTTGGAGCAAAGCTCTTCATCAGACTGGTGAAGGACTGTGAGACGCCATCTTAAATACATACAGGTCAGGTCACATGATACAATTCAATGCAATCAAGCAGGATGGGTTACAGCTGTGGTTACATGGTCAGGTGAATACTTTGAAGTACTGGTTGGAAACAATATACATGAAAACAACTAGAGACCATAAATGATGACAAATATTAAAGTTGTTCTTTGAATCGATCAATTTTGGTATAAACTACCATGTATCAAATGGGTGACGTGTGACCATGTGTGATCAAGAGTAAGAATACATATGAAAATGAGTGACATTATCAAAATGTGATAGACAAAAGTAAGAATTAAAGTTCAAATTAAAGACCCTAACTAGGGTGTCCCAGACCCCACAGTCAGGCTGAAAGGCCGTCATCACAGGTGGGACTAAGTTAAGTTAAGTTAAGTTAGTTAAGTTATTAAGTTATCCTTTATTTATCCCCTTGGGGAAATTCATCCTCTGCATTTGACCCATCCTCTACTAGGAACCTTCCTAGAACTAGGAGCAGTGGGCAGCCACTGTGCAGCGCCCGGGGACCAACTCCAGTTCTTTTGCCAGTACCTTGGTCAGGGGCACTGACAGGAGTATTAACCCTAACATACATGTCTTTCTTGATGGTGGGAGGAAACCGGAGCACCCGGAGAAAACCCACACGGACACGGGGAGAACATGCAAACTCCACACAGAAAGGACCTGGGACGGACCGGGGTTCGAACCCGGGACCTTCTTGCTGTGAGGCAACAGTGTTAACCACTGAGCCACCGTGCCGTCCAAGCTATAGAGGCGCCTCCAAGTGTCTCATGGGTGCATTACAATAAAACAAAGCCTGAGACCAACAGTTTAGAGATACCAATAGGAGTTTACATAATTATGTAGATCAAGACCAACAGTTTAGATATATAGGAGGAGTATGCAACAATGTGTAGACCAAGACACAGTTTAGAGATACCAAAGACAAGTTTATATAAATGAATCAATGCCAAAGTAAAGGAAAACTTGTGTATAGTTCACAGGACGTCATAAAAAAGGGCGGATATCCATCTCCTCATTGAGGCCCCTAGGTGTTACAGTGTCCAGAGTGTACATCCAGAACAGTTCGCGTTGCAGAAGACGAGTGTTGATGTCACCACCACGCCGTGGGAGCTGGACATGTTCTTTGGTATCTCTAAACTGTGTCTTGGTCTACACATTGTTGCATACTCCTCCTTGATATATCTAAACTGTTGGTCTTGATCTACATAATTATGTAAACTCCTATTGGTATCTCTAAACTGTTGGTCTCAGGCTTTGTTTTATTGTAATGCACCCATGAGACACTTGGAGGCGCCTCTATAGCTTAGTCCCACCTGTGATGACAGCCTTTCAGCCTGACTGTGGGGTCTGGGGCACCCTAGTGAGGGTCTTTAATTTTAACTTTAATTCTTACTTTTGTCTATCACATTTTGATAATGTCACTCATTTTCATATGTATTCTTACTCCTGATCATACATGGTCACACGTCACCCATTTTGATACATGGTAGTTTATACCAAAATGTATCTATTCAAAGAACAACTTTAATATTTGTCATCATTTATGGTCTCTAGTTGTTTTCATGTATATTGTTTCCAACTAGTACTTCAAAGTATTCACCTGACCATGTAACCACAGCTGTAACCCATCCTGCTTGATTGCATTGAATTGTATCATGTGACCTGACCTGTATGTATTTAAGATGGCGTCTCACAGTCCTTCACCAGTCTGATGAAGAGCTTTGCTCCAAACCTCACACTTTTTTTGGGGTGTTTAAATAAAAAACACTGAAACTAGGAGCCCTTGCAGTGTGCAAGCTTTTTATTCATTTTTTTATTTTTATGGTACATTGAATTTAATTTATTGTTTAATGGTTCCACGGGAACCTTAAACCCCATGACAAAAGCCTAAAGTTACGGTTTCCCTCAAGACGGATGTATAAAATATAATAATAATAATAATAATATTAATATTAATATAAAATGTTAGATAATAACTACAAAATATTAAGACACTACCTCAAAAACATATTGTATATATTGCAGTGCCACCAAGTACTGGTACTGCATGGTGTCCACTAAGATACCATCACCTCGGAATGAGATGTTTGGAGCGGGGGAGTCTGGTGCAGCGCACAGGTCGTAGACCTGGTGAGACGAGGGAGGAACCCGGCCGGGTGGCAACCCACAGAGCCCGGTCCCTCTACGTACCAGAGCCTCTCCTCCCCGGTCCCGGCAGAGTAGTTCCGGAGCAGCGGATTGAGTGGCCCTGACCACGTGACCACCTTCGACCCTCCCTATAGGGCTGACCGTGGGTAGCTACTGGGACGTAAGTTGGGGCTTGGCCAGCCCCGGCTGGGTCACCTGGGCGAGGGTGTATGATGTTGCGAGACCCGAAACATCCTATGACCCCAGGGTACATCACTGAGGATACGTCCCAGTTATGCATCCATGCAATGTTTTTTTTTTCTTTATTGTATGTTTCCTTGCTGCCTTGAAATTGCAAGTTGGCTAGTGAACAGTTAGGTCAAAGTTCATTAATGGGGTGGCTAATGGGGCGGGTTTAGCTCAGGAGGTAGAGCGGGTCGGCCAATGACGCATGGGTTGGCGGTTCGATCCCCGCTCCCTCCCAGCCGCTGTCGTTGTGTCCTTGGGCAAGACACTTAACCCTCCTTGCTCCCGATGGTGTGTAGTGGCAGCCTGCCGCCATTGGTGTATGAATGGGTGAATGTAGACTATCTACTGACTGTAAAGCGCTATATAAATGCAGGCCATTTACTATTTACCATTTAGGCCATTTAATACAATTATCTGAGTAAACTTCAGACAGTAGGGTAAGCTCAATCAGATCTATATCCACTAAGAACTGATTCCAGTGTTTATTATTTCACTAACGATTAATGTTGTAATGTGTAACGTAATGTGTAACGTGTCACAATATTATCATAGTATTTTGTGAATTTACACCGCTTGGTTTTCACTCTTGTGAGTAAGGGATGAACAGCGTTGGGGAAAGTTGTATTTGTACTAGTTAGGTTACTTTACTTACTCTTCATTAAAAGTGCAGTACTTTCAAGTTACCCATTTAAAACATGCCTTTAAAATGGGTCTTCTGGTGATGTCATCACTTATTTGATATAGGTACAAATCATCACTGAGTTCACAATCTACTGTTACATAAAGAACACTGATATACGGTCAGCTTCAGACGATCATGCCTGAACTCAGAATGAACAGCAGATGGCGCTCACAACACATTGGCATACATACATACATACATACTGTACATACAGTACATAAGATTACATTACATCATTTGGCAGACAAAGCGACTTGCAATATCACATTTTTGTCAACAGTAGAGAAATCAATTATGCAAAACAATCTATGACAGCTACGACCATACATACATACATACATACATACATACATACATACATACATACATACATACATACATACATACTACATACATACATACATACATACATACATACATATACATTTAAAATACTTTAAGACCTGCTTATTTTATTCTATCTATCTATCTATCTATCTATCTATCTATCTATCTATCTATCTATCTATCTATCTATCTATCTATCTATCTATCTATGTCTGTCTGTCTGTCTGTCTGTCTGTCTGTCTGTCTGTCTGTCTGTCTAACCCTTGCAAACATGATTCCAATAAATCCTTTCCTTCCTGGATATCTTTTTACATTGAAATCGATATAGACTCACCGAGCACATTATTCGTTTTTAGCAATTTTTTAGTTTTTTAGCAATTTAGCAATGTTGACACATAAACATTGGAACTTCGGACACAATCACTGAAACCTGAAAGTCATGTATCAAATCGAGGCCCGGATTGGCCCATCGGGAGCTGCCTGAGATATTCCCGGTGCCTGGCATGCTAAATGGTCTGCAAGAAAGAAAGAATTGCCCGCAGTCAGTCAGGCTACTGACCTTAGAAGCAAGTCAGGCCAGTATAAGTGTTTCTAGTTGAAGATTCTTACTTTATTCCATTTAGCAGACGCTTTTGTCCAATGCGACTTACATCATATATCAAAAACACATTTGGTACAAGAAAATACAAAGAATGAACAGTCAACGCATAAATCATAATCAACCATAAGAGTTAAAAACGAAGACTAATACATAGCAACATACAAAACCGAGTCAAGAGTTAAAATACCAGGCGAGAAATTAACTGCACTTGTCTTTAAGAAGTTATGTCATTTCCAGGGAAGTCCAGGTGCAGTCCAAAAAGGTGAGTTTTGAGTCTCCTGCGAAAGATTGGCAGCGACTCGGCCAATCTAACCGAGGGAGGAAGCTCATTCCACCACCGGGGAGCTAGGGAGGAGAATAGTCTAGAACGGGACACGCGACCCCCAGGGCCACGTAATGATGGAGGGGCGAGTCGGGGTGCACAGGTGGAGGAGCGGAGGGGACGGAGAGATGTTTGGGAGCTGACCAGAGATTGCAAATAGAGTGGGGCTGAACGATGAACTGCCCGGTAGGCCAGTACCAAGGTCTTGAATTTGATCCGGGCCGAGATGGGGAGCCAGTGGAGCTCACGGAAAAGGGGAGTGACATGGGAAAATTTCGGTAGGTTGAAAACCAGACGGGCAGCTGCATTTTGGATGAGTTGAAGGGGTTGAATGGCCGAGGCAGGTAGCCCCGCCAGCAGAACATTACAGTAGTCCAGGCGTGAGAGGACCAGTGCCTGTACAATGATTTGAGCCGCCTCCCTAGTGAGAAGCGGACAGATTTTCCTAATGTTGTACATGGCGAATCTACAGGAGCGAGCGGTCGCTGCAATAAAGGCTGAGCAGGACAGCTGGTTGTCCAAGGTCACCCCAAGGTTCCTGACTGTTTCTGACGGACGTACGGTAATGCTGTCAATAGTGATGGAGAGGTCAGTGAGGGGGCAGTTTTTCCCAGGGAGGAAAAGTAGCTCAGTTTTTGCCAGATTTAATTTAAGGTGATGGTCTGTCATCCATGTTATAATATCCTTGAGGCACGCGGCCAGACGTGTCTCAATTTGAGTGGCAGAGGGGGGAAAGGAGAGGAAAAGCTGAGTGTCATCGGCATAACTATGGTAGGAGAACCCGTGAGAAGAGATTATGTGACCAAGGGACCTAACAGAGGTCCCCATCAAATGGCGGACGGTGGTCCGGGTCCGGACCCAGACGCTTTTGACGTGGTTAAAAAGGTCCAGCCTGCGTCAGGAAATGGTCTGGAGCTTTCACCAAAAATGCTGTCAACAAAACCACTGGTGTCAAGAAAAGAGTTGTGTGAAGAAAGCACTGGATGCAGGCAAAGTCACATGCAAATAGAGTTTATTATTGGGTTGCCCAGCCGCTCCACATCTAATCAGTCTCAGACTGGTGGCAAGCAGGACCAAAGCTAGCTGACCGGGACTCGGGCTGGTAGCTCGGCTGCGGCCTGGACTGGAAGTCAAAGTCAAAGTTCAAAGTCAGATGGACAAACCTGTCTTTTATTGTCACACATCAAACCAACACACACATGCTGCTGCCACACACACACACACACACACACACACACACACACACTGACGGTGGCCGGTGAAATATGGTCTCTGCTTTTAACCCATCCAGGCTTGTCCTTCCTCCGGGGGGCAGCCAGGAGCAGTGGGCAGCTTTCTTGTGTACAGCGCCCGGGGACCAACTTCAAACGTTGCCGTCACTGGTCAGGTGATGATCTTCTGCATGTTTTTAGTGGGGGTCCATACCGATGTTGTATGGAGGAACCCCAGGGGAGCACGGGGAGAACATGCAAACTCCACACAGAAAGGCCCTTTTGACGAGATAACCCACCTGGGCTGTAGACACTGAAGACATGGGGGGGGGGGTCACACCCTCAGCTCCCACAGTGTCCCAGGCGGGGATCGAACCCAGGACCTTCTAGGTGTGAGGCGACAGCGCTACCACTGCGCCACCGTGCCCGTAGCTGTGAATTGGGCTGGTGGCTCAGCTGCTGCTGCTGGCGCTGGCTGGAAGCTGGACTGCTGCTGAAGCCTGCGCTGCTGCTGCTGCTGTGGGCTTGTTGGTCCTGATTGGGTTTGGACTGGTACAGCTGGCAGCCAAGGCTGCTTGACGGCCAAAGTGAAGAGGAAAATTGTCTGTAATCCATTGGCAGAGGGAGGGAGGGGTGTCTGCTGGCTCCATCTTGGCCGGATCATTCTGCAACGAGGGGGGTGAGGTGAGGACGCAAACGCAGTACACAGACTACGGAGGTTGGAGGTGGAAAGAGGTTCAGAGGTTTGGGGGGACAGGGTAAGAGGGAGGCTGACAGGTTGTCTGGGGATGGGTCTTGGAGAGAGGGGTCTGAGGGGTAGGTAGGCTTGCAAGGCGAGGCCGATTCCCAGAGTGAGAGCTGGCTGGCGGAGCTTGGCGAGCCGGAGGGTTGTGGAGACAGGAAGGCATGACGGCTGGGACACACCAGCCCACATGGAAAGAATCTATATGTACCCTATATGTTTTAATATAGGGCCACATATAGTTTTCCCATATATGGTGCATACATAAAATTGTACATATATGTACCTATATGTGCTATATACCTATATATGTGCTATATACATATATATGTACCTATATGTACATATAATATAGGAAATCGGCCAATTTTATGTATGCACCATATATGGGAAACCTATATGTACATATATGTACCTATATGTAGGATCTTAAATTAAAAATTTAGCAGCGCACACAGGATTCGAACCCCATTCTCCAAGATTCAAGCCACTGCGCTCTACGTGCTGAGCTATACATTTTCTTATACTAACCAGAGAGCCGGGCACATTATATACTCTCTCGCACACAAGGTAGACTACACAATTGTCAGCGATCGGGAGGACAAGTTATTTTATGTGATGCGTACGAGTCATATTATGTAACAGACTAAAATTATGTTGTGTGTGTGTGTGCATCTATAGTCTGTAGGCTGTACTGTATACAGTCTGTTACAATAACATAGTGTGCCCAGAGCACCTCGTTCACTTGGTGCAGACCGGTGCAGACTTGCTTTGGTCTAGTCTAGTCAGTCACGGTTAGTATAGCTAGCAAGTAAGTACTTGCGCATGCGCGTTGCTGCAGGAACTGAATTCATTATTTTATAGTATTGCGCTAAACTATTAACCATAGTTGTGTCCTGGAAGCTTTTTGCTGGCACCACATAGCCTATAGTCCCATATTTATGATATTTCATGTGACATAAAATGCGTTGAAATGTAGTTTTCGTGTAGACCAGATTTCAACTCTCAGTTACACAATAAAAGACAATAAAATGCCAATTCACACACTATCAATATTGTCTCTATTCCAAACTACAACAAATGTTTTAACAATATGATGAACCAAATTGTGTTTTTTTACACGTTGACGTTGTAACCGCATTTTAGCCGGTTGAAAAGAGGGTGAAATTAGGTCTTAGACGTTCAAACCCAATATCACCCAGATTTAAACTAAAAATCAACGTTGAAAAAACATTTTGTGCTCGCTGGGTATATATGGATTATGACACAGTGTATACAAACAGATTTGTAAATGACCTATATAGGAGGCATATACCTTGTATTGTGTACATATATGGCCTATATGTGGATATAAAGAAGTGAGACCTATATGACCTGTATTATGAACATATAGGGCCTTTATGTGTATATAAAGAAGCTATATAGGAGACATATATGCCCTGTATGTGCACATATAGTACCTATATGTGGATATAAAGAAGCTATAGGAGACCTATATGCCCGGTATATGCACTTATATGCACCTGAATCTGGCCTATATGCAACCTATATGCGGCATAAATGTGGCCTATATGCGCATATATGCACCTAAATCTGGCCTATATGCAACCTATATGCGGCATATATATGGCCTATATGCTCATATATGCTGCATATAGGTTGCATATAGGTTGCATATAGTTGCATATATGTTCATATAGATTCTTTCCATGTGGGAGAAGCGTCCCCGAAGCAACGTGTCACGGAAGCGTGGAGCAGGCGCCTTGCCATTCACACCAGAAGCACTCTGTTTTGCTCCGCGACGGCTCCGTGCCGGTCACAACTCGGCGTCGCGAGGCGCCGCGCCGCGCTGCGGCTGGTGTGTTCGGTCTCCCCTGTTAACAAGGACGCCGAAATCAAACTGCATTGCTTCAGCGTCGTCGGATATGCTTTTGGTGTGTTTGGGGTGTAAGGCCCCGTTCACACCATACGCCGAAGCCACGCTCAAGCCGGTATATGCCGACAACCCGCAATGCCGATAGCCCGCTAGTCCGATGCCTTTAGTCCGATGCATTTAGTGCGCACTAACCCTGACCCCTAACACCTAACCCTGCAGATGCATTGTCACCTAATTGCCAGTTAAATATAACAACCTTACATATGCCCGTATCAGCACAAATCCCTATGCTAATAAGGAGGACATACACAAGATCTCACGCCTCTCCTTCAGCCCATCCAATCTAGTTGTAGTGTTGTGTAATAGACTACTTGCACACAGGGCCGGCCCTAGCCATCTGGGGGCCCTAAGCAGGATATAGATCAGGGGCCCCCTCCCAGGGGCGGGGGTTTGGGGGCATCCGCGCTGGAAGTACTTTTAACACATTGAGTGCCAGCGACGCCATATGGCGTCAAGAGAAATTTACCGTACGCTGCCAGCGACGCCAAATGGCGTCAATAACTCCAAATTCATATTTTGACGGGGGAATGTCGATCTAAGCCTCTTACATCGCCTCTTACAATATGGGAGCTATTGAATGTGTCTAACCTATTTTACAGAACCCTTAGGTGGCGACAGTGCTTACCAGATTAGAGAACGGCCAGGAGAGAAGAGAGAAGAAGTCATGAGGAAACGGAAATCGCAATGATATGCATGAAGCGTCCATAACGTTAGCTGTGCCTGTGAACAAAACAGCAGTCATCTGCTGCCTCAATTGAGCCCCATCCGTGTCTGCTGCGATAGTCCATCCATATGATTTAGTTGCCGACATGGCGACACCAGCGTCTTTCTGAAAAGTACATTATTCTCAGCTGGGAGCCGGGGACACGCTGTAAAAAAGCGGGGGGATGAAGCGGACTTTTCAGTGCAGATCAAACAGAGCAAACCGCTGCGGGAATACTCCTCCCACCAAGGAGGAGAAGGAGGGGGGGGGGGGGGGGGGGGGGCACGCAGGGCACTACTACAGCATACAATCATTGACAGTACACTGACACACCCAGGCAGCAGGCTCGATGCATAGAGCAAACAAGCTAGAATAGGCTATCTGATGCCCACCAGCAGTAAATCAAGACCAGCAAGAAGGTGTAGGGTCTGCGCACGCAGGTTCTTTTCAAGAAAATAAAACAATGCAGGAAATTTTGTGTTTGAATATTGTTATGTTACACAAAAAAATGAAAGCTTAGAATGTGTAGTTTCATCCAGAAAAAAAAAAAGTTGATATCTTCTTTCTTTGTGGAAATATGGACTTCATTATCCAGCATGACCCCACGAAAGTGAGCATTTTGATGTTAGACCAAGCTGTATACAGATATTTGTAGAAAATAAACAAAACATTCTTTTGACATACTTTTTCCCGCAGGTAAACTAGACATTCTAACCTTTCATTTCAGCTATAGCATTTTGTTCAACTCAAAGCAGAATTCATTCTGTCGCCTTTCTAACATAAAGATGTGATTATCTCAGAAACTAATTTCAGCATGCTCTTTTCGGTCGAAAACACTCTTTTTCAGAGGGGTGTATTTCCAAAATGGAACGGTTTATAAACACACTTTTTTTTTAAAATGAAACAGAAGGGTTCAAAGTTTCATTGAGGCTATTGGTTGTCCATATAAGAGGAACACAAAAAATGATATGGCTATATTAAAATGCATTGCGGCCTATGTGGCACAGTACAGCACCTTTTGCCAAGGGCCGTGGCACTCAAAGTGTTAAGTAGGGGGTGCTGTAAGGAGGGGACTCTCGATGCTGCCCGCAGCGCAGAAGAAAATTTGACGTTTTTGGACTTTTAGCCATATTTAGAAGAATATTTAAAACAAACAAACATGACAATGACGCTCGTTTGTAGCCCTATCAGTGTCAAGCAAGCGTGTAGAACCCAGCAGCCATAGGGGTTGCCAGGTCAGTTAAACCAGGGGTTCCCAACCTTTTTTGTGCCAAGGACCGGTAGATACATGCAGGACCGGTTGTCAATTTTAATGGTTTTAGTTACATATATATTTACTCACCAGGTGGCGACAAAAGGTAAATAACAGCCTTTTGTGTTGTATGTAGCCTACAGTATTTATGTTTTTGTTTAAACTACAAACATAAATAAACGTCAACCTATGTTTTAACTACCACACACAGCCTATAATATTATAGCCTATGTTTATTTAAAAAAAAAAAAAAAAAAAATTGGGGGGGGGGGGGGGCCCCCCAACTCCCGGGGCTCTAGGCAGCCGCTTGGTTCGCATATAGGGCGGGCCGGCCCTGCTTGCACAACTCCACAACTTCCTGAAATGAGGCACACCTGACATTAATCAGTTCATCCAATAGTGTAGGACAGGAAACCAAGATGCCCTACTCATTTCAGGAAGTAGTGGAGTTGTGCAAGTAGTCTATGGAGTGCATGAAAAAGCGCCGCACGTTTGGTGTTTTTTTTCTCCCATAATCCTGCAGATTCAAACCTGATCCTCCAGATAATTGAAGAACTTATGTAATGCAAGTATAAGTGTTTGAATAGTAACTGTAATGTGATTACTGGAATAAGGGACTGCAATGCCTTACTCTACTCATTACAGACAAATGTAATGTGATTACAGCAGTGTTGGGGGTAACTCATTACAAAAGTAATGTAATGTAGCCTAGTGGGGTGACGTAGCGGATACACCACTAGTGTAGTCACTGACGTAGCGGGTGGGCTGATCCAGCCGGAGGAGAGTCAGTGATTAGGTGAATAAGAAGCACCTTTTGGCGTTCCTTAACGGCGTTGGAACCTGTGACTGTGGTCTCTAGGTGCCACAGTAATATATTACTTTTAGCAGTAACTCAGTAATATAACTTATTACTTATAGGATTTCAGTAATATTATAGCAGTTACTTTGTCAAGTAACTCAAGTTACAAATTGAGTTACATTTTATTAAATCAAAGCACATATTTAAAAAAGATACAATAATTTCCTAATCAAACTGTGTGTTTTTATGCAAATAACCACTATAGATGACAATAACAAAGGAAAAGAATAACATTTAGAATTTTTGTACGGCTTACACTGACTTCAAGATGGTTGAAATTATTTTTCGGGATGGTTCTGGGGCGGCGATGCTGCTGCTGCTGTTGTTTTGGTAAAAGTAATTCAAAAGTAGTGTAATAAGTAACGAGTTACTCTACACAGAAAGTAATATTGTAAAGTAACTTATTACTTTAAAATGAAAGTAACTAATAATATGTAGTATATTACATTTTGAAAGTAACTCACCCAACACTGGATTAGAGTAATGTGTTACTTTGTAATGTGTTACCCCCAGCACTGTTTATGACATCATGATACAAAGAGACAAAAAAAAAATCCAAAATGGATTTAAATTTAAATTCCAATTTCATTTACCAACATAAAAGACAAACCCCAACTGTTCATCAGTGCCAGTTTCCAAATGCAATATCTGAAACCTGATGTGGGCACAGAAGGATCCTTTCCTCTTGGGCAAATTATAGTTTTCAGTGCTGATTGCTGAACTGATTTTTACTCAGGTTTTAATGTGAGGTATACTTTTGCTTTGACTTATATCTCCATATGCAAGTAAAGTATGCATATACTATCTCGCTATTGTCAATAGTTGTGCATTTAGCGGTCTTATGCTACAGTACAGGATTAAATGGTGACCCTGGCCAGTGTCAGTCTGTGTCTGGGGAGGGGGTGACCTGTCTGCCCTGGGCCCCTGGCAGGTTAATCCGACCATGTCTCGTCGCTGAGGCTCAGTCAGGTGATGAGCGGGTGACAGAAGTGTCCGGGTGACATTCCTGACGTCTCGTCGCATTCCAGGCCGCCGCTGCCAACACGCCGGGCGCTGACGCCTGAGGGCCATGGATGTGGCTGAGGGCATGTCCGATCCGCTGCAGGATAACTCTGCCTTCGGCTCGCCGTGCCTGAGTCTCACCCAGGCCTGATTTGATCATGTGGGTTTTTATCATGATGGAAAGCAAATATAAAGCATCAATTTAATTTATTTGGAAGCCATATTAAACAAGTGATATCAAGGGCAAAAATCTCTGGATCAAAATCACACAGACATAAATACGTTTAAGGGGGGGCTGGATGCAGAAATATCATAGATTGTACATATTACTAAATATGCAAATAGTATAGACAAAAAATAGATTGTGAGAGGTCAAGGGACCCCTTTGAAAATGCACTCAAGTCCAAGAATCGGTGCACTCAACTCAGTATTAAATATTTCGGGTGCCGGCCCAACAAAACATGAAAAGTCTAATGGAACTGGCAGCACGCACAGGTAAAGTTTCAAAAATGATTTTAATCCGCACAGCAGCAGTACCCCTTTGAAAATGGCCATGCATGTTTTTCCCTCGCCAAAATGTAGCTGCCTAACTTCGGAGCGTTACTTAGCCCCCTTGTGGACAAGCTAGCATGACATTGGTACCAATGAATGCCTTAGGATTTCTAGTTTGATATCAATATCTTCACTCTAGCTTTAAAAATTAGTCCGCTACAGCATCTGAAAGACAGTAATGTCAGCTGCAGATGCAAACACAGGATGAGATCAGTTGGCGGGGTTTTGGAGGCCCCTAGAGGTCGGAGGTCCCCGGACACCGGTCCAATCAGCCGGTGTCATTCAGGGGATGTGTGGCTTTCCTACGTATATATTGACAATATACACGGTTTGGTGATCTAGGAACTTTGTCATCATCGCACTCACTGAGAAAATATCAGTCAGTCATAATCGCTCCATGTGGCAGCTATAAGCGGGTTTGGAAGAAATGGGTGTCAAGCCATATTAAACTCCGGGCAGGGACTCCACCATTTAGGTCATGGTTTAGTAAAGTGACGGCTTCATGTTGGCTCTAACGAGGCGAAATAAAGTCAGATTAAGTCATTTAATTTAATCCACATGACCCCGCGGGATAATCTCTTGAAAGTGAACAAAACATTATTTTCCAGTCCAAATGAAATTAATCTAATTCCACAGTCTGCCTGACATAGGCGGTTTTAGACCCTTTTTGGGGGGCTTGAGGCCCCCCAAAAATCATCTAAGCTCCCCCAAAAACTAGACATACAGATAAATCCATAGGTACCAGCGATGTTATGCTAGCTCGCTGGGAAGCGGGTGTAACAGCTCCAAATTCTGCAAAGTTTTTGACAAATGTAAATGGGCATGACTACTCAATTGGGTCCCTTGACCTCTCATCATCATCAAGATATCTGAATGAAGTTGGGATAATTAGAACCACATGAGTCTTAGCTTTACAGCCATGTCTGACATATGTCAGCTACATAGAGTATATGAGCTCCACGGTCCTAAAGACTGTTCTGCATGCAGTGGAAATGTGTTCTACTACTACTTCTGCACACTGTGGTGCCAAAACAGTCATGGAACTGTATAATTTGGGTATGGCTACAAAGCTGAGACTCCTGTGATTCCAAAGAGCCCAATCACATGAATGTGTGATGCAATATGGTCTCATAGTAACCATTTCAAAATGTGATCATTTTTTTTTACTTGACCTTATACTGTATAAGGGCCTGTGTCCACCTAGCGTCTTTTCCTCAGGTCCAGCGTCTTTTTTCAGTTGTTTCCAATGGGGGGAGAGCGTATGCGGGCGCACACGGACGTCTAGAGAAATGCGCAGCGCCCAGCGTCTATTTTCAGAGCGCTCCGGCGTTTTTGTGCGCCGGCTCCCAGCGCTTCCAGCTGAAAATAATTTAACTTTTCAGAAAGACGCTGGTGTCGGGTGCTCCTTTTCTGGCAACTAATCATATGGAGAAGCTATCGCAACAGAGACAGAAAGGCTCAATTGTGAGAGCAGATTGGCTAGACACTTAAAGGAACACTCTGCCCATTTTCAACCAGCTTTGTATCATTAGAACATCAGTAGTATATCAGAAAACTGTAAACGGTTTTGAAGTCTGTCATTTAATTTGACAGTTATTGAGTGTTAAAGTGTGGACCAGTGACATCACTGGTCCACACTAACTCAAATGAATAACTCATTAACTCAAATCAACTCTCAATAACTGTCAAACTAGATGAATGATGCATAGTTTGACAGTTATTGAGAGTTGATTTGAGTTAATGAGTTATTCATTTGAGTTAGTGTGGACCAGTGATGTCACTGGTCCACTTTTTAACACTCAATAACTGTCAAATTAAATGACAGATTTCAAAACCGTTTACAGTTTTCTGATATACTACTGATGTTCTAATGATACAAAGCTGGTTGAAAATGGGCGGAGTGTTCCTTTAATATTTCTGTCAGCTATCAAGCTACTACCGCACTGAACTAACGTTAGTTTCAGACTGCTTCCTTGTATATTGTGCGCTGGGATCAACGCTCCCCAGCGCACTCCCAGCGTTTAACAGTCGGAAAAATACGCTAGGTGGACACAGGCCCTTAAATGACTTATTGTGAGCTCTATAATCACATCCTGAACATCATTCCAAACAAAGTTAGGAAATTCCCCTTTTGTTATTTTACTTTTGGTATGCCTACAAAGCAAATGTTACTTTGTACTTGAGTTCTTCCCTGGAAGTGATTTTGGTATAGATGGGCCACCATTGTATTTAAGCAAGTAGCTCTACCTACCATTCTACCTGTATGCAGAATATATATAGCGAGACTATTATTTTTTCATCATCATTGTAAAGCAACAGAACAGTAAAGAGGACATTAATGTGATGTGTGTAGTTCTTCAGAGATCTAGCCTCTTCATTTTGCTCTCAAGTGCACCAGATTGATTCATTTTTACTTTAAAATGTACACAATTTTCTCCCGGGGGGGCATGCCCCCGGACCCCCCCTAGGGGGTCTGCGGTCTGGGATATTCGGATTGCCCCCCCCCCCCTCAAAGGTCTAATCCTAAAACCGCCCTGACTGACACATTTTTTCCTCCCCCCCCCCCTTTCAAAACACGACTAAACCGGTCCTACAGTCTGACACCACACCCAAGACTCCTTTTTTTCTCTCTCTTTTCCCTCTCAGTCCTCCAGACTGGAGTGCTGAACTTTGCTCCATCGGAGTTCAGATCTAACCAGGTTTCTTCTCACGCAAAACCAGGCGCAAGGCGTCCTATAAGAGCTGCCAGGCACTTGGTGTCTGGCACAGACTGACCGACCACACACACTCGCACACTATGGGTAAGTCTCCTATATTTATCCTGGTCTATCTAGTATGAATTAGCTGCATGCTAAACTGTTTTAGACTTTGATTTTGCATTGCACAGTTGGAAACCACAGGCATAATGATCTGTTCTACAATCTAGGAAATACAGCCAACTGAAGATTTTATTATGGGAAAAGCTCTATACATTGATTTTATTCTTTATGTTTTCATTTTGTAGCCTGTGTTACACCCTCAGGGCTGTAACAAACTGCATAGCAGTTACATTTAAAACGTTATAACAAAGTTATAACTGTGCTATTTCATTGAAAGGATCTGATCTTACATTGTTCATAAGCCTGCCCTATACTGTATAAATATACGTTAGCACAGAAAGTGAGAGAAGAGGGTGTTTGTGAACATCTCAGCATACAAATGTTGAAAAAATTTCACCAAAATCTGACTTTTATCTATATCTAGCAGACAGGATTTTATTGAGAAAACATAATACAGCTGTATTAGAGTGAAAAACGAAACATCCGACTATGAAAATGTGAAAATGATCTAGCCTACATGCAGGAGCATCAGAAGAACGAGGCAAAAAGAGTTTGTTGAGTTTAGCTGCTGCTCTCTTCCCGTGACTATCACATAATCTACGTACAGTAGAGCTGCTGGGTGCATTGCTTCATTCATACAAATAAACCTATTGTGTTCGTCGCTGTCTCCTTTGCCTCGGGGGAACATTCAGATCATGTTTTCTTCTCCAGCGTGCAGGAAACGCACGTCGCTTTAAAAGGATGCAATGAGGGATTGAGCAGACGGAAGACGGCGGCTGATAGAAAGCAATGGCTACACCTTTTATTTCAAGAATCTGGGTTTTATCCAGCTATCTAGTATGGTGGTGGTTGTGTTTCAGGCTGCTGTAACGTCACCACAGACAGGTCTCAGGTCAGTGTAGAGCAGCGATACTCAACTTGCGGCCCGGGGGCCAGATGCGGCCCTCGACAGGGTGCAGAGTGGCCCCCCCTGACCATTTTCTAATTCACAATGAAAACTAACGTGAAATAAAGTTTGACTGAGCTCCAGCTAAATTGTCAAATACCACCGCCCGCTCGCCCACCCAGGTACTTATACTGTATGTAACTAACTTAACCTAACTAACTATCCTGTTTGCACAAAATTATCAGACTAAACTCCGGCTGACACCCCAAAAACCTACAATCAGCTACAGAAAAAATAATATTGTTTGTTGATTAACTGGCCCCTGGCCTCCTATCATTTTACAAAAGTGGCCCCCGGGCAAAGCAAGTTGAGTATCCCTGGTGTAGAGCGACGGCTTTGAAACAATAATCTGCTGTTGACGCCCAGTTGCCTTGTCAGACGTGCAGCCTGGCGCTTTGAAAGATACCATTTGATATTCAGCGGGGTATCCAATGTAGCATCGGGTTTACAGCGTGTCAGGAAGGGACTTTACAGTCTGCTGCTCAGTCACATCATGAAAGGGTGATAGGTGTTTGTGTCGGTCCAGGTTCCTCGCTGGTTCTGCACACAGTCAGGATAGTTGCAGATGTCATTGTCAGGTAAAAACCAGCCGCCTACCACCGCGGAGAACCGGCTTCGATTCCCGGCAGCGGTACTTCCGCCAGATGTTCCTACAGACACAATTGGCCTGGGACTGCCCACTGCCCTACACAGCCCACTGCCCTACACAGCATGGACCAATTTCCATTTAGCCACGTTGAGCTTGATAACATTTTGTTTGACCAATAAACTAAGCAGGAGGCAAAGGTCAATCTAAACAATCTAATCACCCTCCATTCCTTTGAGCTTGATTTCACCCTCGAGTGATACATTGTGTTTTTCTGACATGAAACAAACCCTTAGGTCTGATTGTGGCTATATCTTATATCTTTACACACACACACACACACACACACACACACACACACACACACACACACACACACACACACACACACTTTACACCCTTAGCCCACATTCGTTTTAAGTCGCAGGCGTCGCGGCTGGTGTGATCCCATCGCACGATCGCCTCTATTCCCCCCCCCCCCCTATGCTTTATGTAAGAGTGTTCAATTTTATTGAATTGTGCTTAGCTAGATTTAGCTAGACACATGCTTAGCTAGATTTAGCTAGACACATGCTTAGCTCAAGCCCCCAGGAACGCTGGGCTGTGAAGCCATTTGAACATGGTGGCGAAGCTCTGTATTGCAAGTCACGTGACGCCATGCAGCCCAGAAAGGAAAATTCCCATCCACTTGCATGGGGACCCCGGCAGCTGTTAAACCCAGGGGAATTTTTTCCGGGTGACACTCAAAGTATAAAACGACTCTTTTAATTATCAAATGTTTTTTTATGGGGCATTTTTTCTTCAGAAGCCACTAAGAGCCGTATACGGCTGTATTTTCTTCTTTTAATACATCCATGGGTGGGAGGGGTGGGAGACGTCATGGAATACGTCATGGCACACATGCGCACTTCGCCTTGGGCCGCATGGTCAGGAAGTAAAACCAGGAAGAAAGCCCCCCCAGTATGGCTTCATGCGCCAATAAGCAGCCTCCGTCCGAATGCATGGGGCGGCGTGGCTCGTCCCCTATCCAGTTCTTTTAATACATCCATGGCTTAGCTAGATTTAGCGAGACACATGCAGTGTAAAGTCCACAGCTTGACTTCACTTGACATGAACTCAGGGATCCTGCGTATGGAGATTTCAGATCATCTTCCAATTTTCCTCATCATGACATCTGTAAATGCGACTACTGTATTATGGACATTGAATAATTAAGCCATTCACCAGCAACAAATTTGAAGAGTTGATTGAACTTCTCTCATGGGAGAATGTTCTGGACTATGCTGACCCACAGCAGGCCTATCATTTAGAAATGAAATATCCAAATCCTACAACGTTGCCTTAATCTCCTGAGAAGAGAAGTTTTCCAAGTCTCACTCACTCCCAGTGTATGTCGGGGCAGGGGGTGCGGTCGCCACGGGCCCACCCATCACAAAGGGCCCACTGTGGGCCCACCTTTGGGGAAATATGCCTGACTGAACATGCATTTTGTTGCTTACTAGTGGAATAGTTTGAAATCAGTGCCGGTTCGCCCCTATACGCTTCCTATAGAGAGGCAAAGTGAACGTCACTTCCTGCTTCAGCACTGTACCAGAGATTTTCATCTGCTATTTATATTCCCATAGACATTTAAATGCTTATAAGATAGTCTTACTTTGTCGAACCAAATGGTTCACCTAACGCTACAATCGGGAGAGACCATAGAACATTTCACTCGGACCAAAACTTAGAAAAACATCGAAAAAATATTTTCTTTAAACCCGCATTTTTTTAACGTTTTGGTCCCAGTGAAATGTTATGTGGTCTCTCCTGTTTCTAAATATATCTGTACCGTTTGGTTTGAACCTGTAAAACTATTTTTATACGCATTTTACGCATTTTAAATAAATGGCGGATGAAGATCTCTGGTACAGCGCTGAAGCAGGAAGCAGGCGGTCACTTTGCCTCTCTATTGCAGCTTGCTTAAGGCCCCCAACACTGTAAAGGCCCCGCAAAATAATAACAATAATTGAGCAAAGGAACTTGCATTGATCGGAAGTGACAACCAATCGATCCATTGCCAACACCAGTGCACAGCAATCCCGCCATTTTGGCCTGGAGGGAGACACCTCTGATTGGCTGCCACGGTTCTGTGCTGTTGTCCGATTGGCCAAAAGCGGCACTGTCAAAAGTAAATGTGTCAACTCTTAACAGCCTCAGCAGTGGCAAAGGCAAAGCAGCGCGTGTGGAAGGAGCTCGGAGAAGCCATGGATCGAGGAGGACTTTCGGTTGGCGCAAAAGCAGATCTGACAACCCGCCTCATGGAGGGGGGAAACAGGGATCCATCCAAGCTGTGTACAGTAAGGATATGGGACACTGTTGACCTCAAGTGAGCAGTGGAAGGAGCACTTTGAAGAACTCCTCAACCCTCTATGATACAGGCAGAGCTGGACGATGATGGAGGCTCAACATCCATTTCCCTGGAGGAAGACAAATAACTCCACAGTGGAAAAGCCCCCAGGGATCGATGATGAGATCCTTCCAGAAATGCTTTAGTTGTTTAGGCTTTGGGTGTTGAGGGGCTGTCATGGATCCATCTCTTTTCAGCATTGTGTGGAAAAGATAACTGCGCCAGAAGGCAAAGCTCTCAATCGACCAGTCAATCTTCATCCCAACCCTCACCTATGGTCATGTAAAAGGAAGGTTTGGCCAATGGAATCTTGATTCTAGGTTATCTAGGAGGCGAGATATTGAGAACTAGGTGTTTGAAGGTTACCATTTCAAAAATCCAAGATGGCGGCCATAGCCTACTGGCATCTGAGAAAATGGAATCATATATTTTCTGGCGTGTTATGCTGTAAGGTTTTCAAAAATATATTGTTTTCATAATCTCCCAAAAAACGGAATGAAATTACACAAGGATCCTCACTATTTCTCATGACATATCTCTCCCCCCAATTGTGTGTGTGTGTGTGTGTGTGTGTGTGTGTGTGTGTGTGTGTGTGTGTGTGCACGTGCGTGTGTGCGTGTGTATTGTGTGCACGTGCGTGACAGCTCAGAGGACGGTGCTGATCGTGTACGCCCATCAGAGCGCGGGCTCGTTCAACGAGGCAGTGCGTGACGAGACGGTGCGGGCGCTGCAGGAGCAGGGCTGCAGGGTCCTCGTGTCCGACCTGTACGCCATGAAGTTCAGAGCCGACGCCACGCGGGACGACATCATCGGTAACCTCTCTCTGCTTCTCTCTCTCTCTCTCTCTCTGTGCCTCTCTCCCTCTCTTTCCGTCTCATGGGGGCCACACGGTGGTGCAGTGGTAGCGCTGTCGCCTCAGAGCAAGAAGGTCCTGGGTTCAATTCCGGTCGCTGTTGGCACTGGGGTATATTGCTCCCATGCCTTCGTGGCCTATGAGCCCACGTGGGTTATCATTTCTGTGTGGAGTTTGCATGTTCTCCCCATGCTCACCTGCTCACGCCTCCATACAACACAGAGACAGTCCGCATGTCTGGGAACGCCCACAAAATGTTAAACGGCTGGGCGCGCGAGTGGGGTAAAACCGCCGATATATCTCATGGGCTGACTCACCAAAAGACGGTGCT
The DNA here is from genome assembly GCF_964638095.1 of Poromitra crassiceps. Classification (NCBI taxonomy): domain Eukaryota; kingdom Metazoa; phylum Chordata; class Actinopteri; order Beryciformes; family Melamphaidae; genus Poromitra; species Poromitra crassiceps. The sequence continues at coordinate 12,683,472 of NC_139645.1, read as the reverse complement.
GCGGCTCTAAACTACATGTTTGGGGGTTCTAGAGCAGAACACAAGACGTCTGCTCAGATACGTGCGTTTACTGCGGTGGTTAAATCCCCGACCGTGTCTGCCTGGGCTGGGCTATCAGCTCAATTCTAACTTTGCTGAATGGATAGAATGGGGGAATTTACCCCACCCTGACCCCGCCCCCAGGCTAACCTGCAGCGTCTATTGTGGGCGTTCCTAGAGCCTGTATGGGCGTTCCCAGACATGAGGACTGTCTCTATCGGTAACGACCCCCTCTAAAAACATGCAGAAGATCAGACATCGCCTGACCAGTGATGAGACGATGACTGAGATGAATGAGGGGGCGCTGTACTGTAAAGCTGCCCACTGGCTGCCCCCCGGAGGAAGGACATGACTTTGATGGGTTAATTAAGGGCGTTACATGATTTTAAGGCACAACGTGGAGGTGAAGAACCACCTGACGCCGCAGGCGCACACCTAGGAGTTGATGTTCCCGCTTATGCCATGCTCATTTGCCGACCATCTAAAATAAAAGCATTTGCAATTTTTGTGTGTGCAAGTTTAGCAGTGAAAACGTTTGCGCAAGTCATAACTCTGTTTGCCGACTAATACCTGGAACAATTATTGCCATCTCGTCAGCTTCTCATGGAATGGAAACGTTGTTTCAGTAATTAGGATGAACCTTGGATATGAGCCGGTATGGCGCAGGGAAGCTAGTCCGCTCAGCTCATAGAAGCTGAGGTAGCGAGTTGAGTAACGTTAGCTGTGCTGGTTGGGTAGCGGATGAATTTAGAACATGTGATTAAACTTCACTGCCGCCATGATGTTGCAGTGGAACAAGCGATTAGCCTTCAGTTCCTATCCATTTAAGTTGCTTGGCGCATAATCGTCAAAGTCATCCTGCTTTGCTCCTGGGATTGGTCAAAGAGTTTGATGTTTGACACACACACACACACACACACACACACACACGTACAGCATGATGGAGTCTGACAGCGTGGTGCTGTGTTGTGTTCCAGGTGACCTGAAGAAGCCGGAGCTCTTCCAGTATGGAGATGAGATGATGTTTGCCTGGATGGAGGAGCGCCTCTGTGACGAGATCAAAGACGAGCAGCACAAAGTCAAGGAGGCCGAGCTCATCATCTTCCAGGTCAGAGGTCAAACATGTCTCTCCGTCCTCCCTGCCTGTCTGTCCCGTCAATGTGCGGAGGGTCGACAACAAGCTTGTCGGCCGTGAAAAGCCAATCAGCCAATCAGTGATTCTCTTTCATGAACAATATAGTTATGCATGCCAAGTGCAAAACGGACCAGAAGATGATTACAGCCATTCAAAGATTCACAGTTCTCTGCAACTTATATGAAGGCCTGCAGGAATGAACGTTTCAAAGTTGGTTTCAAAAATGACAGTATGGTTTGATAACAATCCATAGATCCACCTCATGCATTCCATTTAAACCGGGAGCGAAGGATTTCACGGTTGAGTGATGTCACACCCGAGGTGTCGATGTCCCATTTTTAACAGTCGAGAAACGGGGAGAAACCAGCTAGGGTTAGCTCTAGCCAGCTAGGCTAGCCATTGTTAGAAATAACAATTGTTAATTCGCATTTCACAGTATTTTGCGCATACTAAAGGTCTCATTACGCTTTCCGCATCAGCGAGGAACGCCAGTGTCCGCGCGGAAAAGTGACGTCAAATCAGCAGACACGCCCCTCCGCAAGGCTCCGTGCGGACGGTTTTCGACCGGCCGTGCGCACGCCGAATTTTGTAACTACGCGGACGCGGACGGGCGGACAAAGTGGAGTTTTCAAGACTCGCGCTCAATTCCGCCTGCAGAAACCCACACAGAGTATACAAGCTCCACATGTTTCCTCGTCGGATTCCGTGTCTCTCATTTCCGTGCGGCCGGCCAAAGCATCAAGCATAATCCAGGCTTAACACTGCAGCAACATTGCCACACAGATAGAAGTTAGACAGTGATGTGTGTGTGTGTGTGTGTGTGTGTGTGTGTGTGTGTGTGTGTGTGTGTGTGTGTGTGTGTGTGTGTGTACAACTGATTTAACGAGACACACAAAAGACAGAAGTGCTAATGTAACCGAATGAACGGGAGTCCTGAGTGGTAGCGAGTAGGTTGGTTAAACTCACTCCCGCAGTATAAGATGACATTCAGACCCAAAAGCATTTTTTTCAGTCAGAACTCAGAACGCTATGAAAATCATGTCGAGGGCGCTTCCATTGTGCACAAAACACAGTGCACGGAGCGTTTTTTTTGCGCTTCGTTTTATTTTCCCCTGAAGTCGCGCGCACTAGAGTCGAGCAGTGAGCACACAATGACCACACGGACAGTAGCCAGCTGGTTTTGTCTGTTTGATGTTGTTCACTGTCAACATGAAAGCCAGATGATTGCCAATTCTGGCAGCAGCGAGGTTGAGGATCCCTCTGGGAGGAGAAAATGTAGGAGGAGTGGAAAAGACGAGCAGATTGTTCAACTTTTTCAGCTTTAAAACGCCCACAGCGCTCTGCCAAAAAGACGAGACGCCACCAGCCTTTAAACGCCAGGTGCGTTCATTAAAAGAGGAGCACGTCTAGCGCTCTAGCGCACGTCTAGCGCTTACATAGAGAATGAATTGCAGAAAGACAATGGCAGCTCCAAAAACACTTTTGGTCTGAATGTCCCCTAAAGGCACGTTAATCAGCTCCACCAAGGGAGCTAGCTCTCTTGGTGCAGTGGTTAGCGTGTCCGTCCAGCAAGCCGAAGGTCGGCAGTTCCAATCCACCACTAGGCAAGCCCTTAACATGGGTTGCTGCAAGTACCACCAACACAACGCCGTTACACTAATAAACAGTATTTACTACGATTTTAACTAGTGTTGCTGCGCGAAGAAGCCCTGCCATCTTGGATTTTTGAGGTCGGTCGGGGGGCTGCTGAGGCTCCTCCGAGCTCATGACCTTTGAACCGTCACATTCCCAGTTTAAATGGAACGGCCCAACAGTTCATTGTGGGGTTGTGTTCGGAAATAACACAATGGGGGGAAATGGCCATTCATTAAGACATTAGATCACTGACTACTAACACAATACATTACAATTTGTTACCTGGAATACTGGATGATTAGTAGCTTCCAATGTATTAAGTTTATCCAGTAATTTCTATCTCTAGAAGATGAATTAACTGTGTGAGTTAGTCGCGCCAGGCTTTTGCTCTGTATCATTTTGTTGTCATGTGTCTCTCTCTGCAGTTTCCCATGTACTGGTTCAGCGTGCCGGCCATCATGAAGGGCTGGATGGACCGAGTGCTATCACAAGGCTTCGCTTTCTCCCTGGAAAAGATGTACAATAACGGGCCCTTCAAGGTCTGTGTCAGCTGGACAACTGCATCGCCTGAACCAGCTCAATAATAATGATGATTTTAAAGGCTCACTTTGAAATTCAGTTTGAAATTCAGTTTGAAATTTTCAAACAGTTTTGTATCATTACAATGTCGGTAGTATATTATGCAAATGAGCAATGTTTACCTTATCATCCATGTTGCCTGCAGGGGGAGCTCCCTGCTCGCTTGCCTGCAGAATCTCCTCCAAATGCAAGCAAACACACAGCATGCAGGCAACACGGAGAGGAGGTCAACATTGTTCGTTTGTATAATATTCCGGACATTGTAATCATACAAAGCTGGTTGAAAATCTGGTAAATCGTTACCTTTAATACAGCATCAACAATGTTGGGCAAGTTACTTTCAAAATGTAATATACTACATATTACTAGTTACTTTCATTTGGAAGTAATAAGTTACTTAATTACAATATTACTGTCTGTATAGAGTAACGTGTTACTTATTATTACTTTTGCATTTCTTTCACCAAAATAACTGCAGTAGCAGAATGACATCGCCGCCCCAGAACCATCAAGAAAAATTATTTAAACTGTCTTGAAGTCGATGTAAACCGCCAAAAATTCTAAATGTTATCCGTTTCTTGTTACTGACATTTATAGTGGTTATTTGCATAAAAACACACAATTTGATTAGGAACTAATTGTATCGTTATTTAAATATGTGCTTTGATTAAAAAAAAAAAAGAATAACTCAATTTGTAACATGTGTTACTTGACAAAGTAACTGGTATAATATTGAAAATCCTATTGGTAATAAGTTATATTACTAAGTTACTGCTAGTAATATATTACATGTAATATTTTACTTTTGTAATGAGTTACCATCAACACTGCATATGAATGAATGGTAACAGTAAAAGTAGATGGGTCTATTTCTCTTACTTTCAACGTGTTGAAAATGAAAAGCTGCTCTGACTGACGTTGACACGTTTGAAATGAATGAAAGAGGAAATACCTGACTGTCGTCATCATTGCGGAAAAGTGAAATAAAATGCAACAAAACTGACTTTTCACATCCACGTTTTCATCGTTTTAAACTGTCGGCTCTCCGTGTAACCTTCTCCAATCGCAACAATATGCAATTCATCTCCACATTGATTAGCAGCTATATGAGAGGAATTTTGTTGTTGGTTTTCCTAACATAATATTCCTGTGTCGTTTGTGTTTCCGTGAAGGAGAAGAAAGCAATGCTGTCGTTCAGCACCGGAGCCACGGAGTCGATGTTCCGGCCTGACGGCATCAACGGAGACATCAACGTCACTCTGTGGCCTCTACAGGTGAGACACACATAGGCCGACTCTGGGCCAACATTGGCCTGTGAAAAAGAGGGAGATGCCCCCCCCCCCCCCCCCCCCCCCCCCCGCACCCCTACACCACAAATTAATAGAATAAATACAAGGATGTACAGTAAATTACTTTTAATTGGTCTTAAATTGATAACTCACAGTATAAATAATGATAGAATAAAAATAAACATACAACATGTACAAAAGATGGGATCCAGAGTCAGCATCTAAAATGTACATGACGAAAAATATCAAGTGCAAACATTGTGAGTGTGTCAGTGAATATGGAATATGTTAGAAGTTCGACCTCTGTCATATTATATAATGGTACAGCTGTTAAAAATCTGCCAAAATACACATCTCACTGCGCCAAAATACATGTTGTGCTTCGGCTACTCACCACATGATGAAATATTAATCCAAAATGTACATGCACATAATTTGTCTTTTTGGAAGGAAAAGAGGTAGCCGGCACTACTTTCCAAACATGGCCGCCGACCTCTTTTCCTTCCAAAAAGACAGATTATGTGCATTTTGGATTAACATTTCATCGTGTGGTGAGTACCCGAAGCACAACATGTATTTTGGCGCCGTGAGATGTGTGTTTTGGCAGATTTTTAACAGCTGTACCATTAGCCTCCATTCTATGGCGATAATTACTAACTTCACGACTGTAGCTCACTGTGAACTGAGCGGACAGTGCCGGTAAGGCATGGTGTATCTTGGTTATGTTGGGGGGATGTGGCAAATGAGCTAAACTTCCAAAAAAGTGGTGTATCCCTTTAAGTTTGCTGTTTACAGAATATAGGGTCAGGGTGCATCAGAGGTAGCAAAAGTAAGTGAGCTTTGTTGACATGGTCAACAGAAGTTGCAAAGAAATTATCTCCTTCCCTTTTTCGTGTGCCATCTGTTAATGGTCATATCCTTCATCTCTCTTCTTTGCTTCTTTCAGAACGGCACTCTCCACTTCTGTGGATTCCAGGTGCTCGCGCCTCAGATATTCTGGTGTCCGTCTCACTCTCCTCCCGAGGCGCGCGCCGCCATGCTAAACGGGTGGGGCGCCCGACTGAAAGGACTGCTGGCCGAGAAGCCTTTGACCTTTGCCCCCAGTGAGCTTTTTGACCTCAGTTATCGAGGCGGCTTCGTGCTTCACCCCGAGGTGCGGCAGGAGCGTGAGGCGCTGCCCTACGGCCTCACCACGGGACACCACCTGGGCAAACCCCTGCCGCCCAACAACCAGCTGACAGCTGAGGGAAACACTTGTGCCAAGTCAGCCTCCGACCACTAGGGCCTTCTCTTCACTGTGATATATCATGCATATAAATGTAGGCGTTAGAAAATCACTGTTAAAGGAATTGTTCACTCAAAAATGAAAATTCTGACATCGTCTACTCACTCCCATGCCAAATGAAACACGGGTGAAATGTATTTGTCAGCACAACTCTGTAGCAGCCTTCTCCAAAACAACTGAAGTCAATGCGGGGACCAAAAACAGACAATATCTTTTGAAAATCTGTTGAAAATCAATCCACTGTTGTTAAGATTTGCACTAAATGATGATGATAAATGATAGGTATTTTTTTAACTCTGAAGAACTGATCCCCACTGACTTCTGGCATACTCTTCGCGCACGCGCTGGAGGCGGGGCTCCGAGGAGGGCGCGCGCACTCTGCGCGGGCCAAAACAGAACATACTCAGTGCGCAGCTCCAGGCGCCAGGCAGTCTGAATGAAATTGAATGTAACGTTCCCAATTCTATGTATTAAATTATAAAAAACGACCCTCAACATTTGGGAAGGCTAAGCCACACAACTAGTTCGTTATAATCGAACGTCATGCTTCAAAGGTGACTTTACGACGGTGAGGACTCAATCACAGCAGATATCCACTGATAGCCTACCACGGAGATCTCACAGGCACAGGCAGCAAAACCCGATGCACTGATAGAAAAATCTCCATGGACGCGCCGCGCTGCGCTCAGGCCTCGCCCCCCGACACGCCCCGTGCGATGACATCATAATCGCCGCGCGCCCTATGCGCTTGGCTGGGCGCGAAGAGTATGCCAGAAGCTTTCAGGTGTTTCGTAGACAGCTGCGTGTGCTGGCACCTCTCTGTGTGTTATATGTTTCGTAAACAGCTGCTTGTGCTGGCACCTCTCTGTGTGTTATATGTTTCGTAGACAGCTGCTTGTGCTGGCACCTCTCTGTGTGTTATATGTTTCGTAGACCGCTGCTTGTGCTGGCACCTCTCTGTGTGTTATATGTTTCGTAGACCGCTGCTTGTGCTGGCACCTCTCTGTGTGTTATATGTTTTGTAGACAGCTGCTTGTGCTGGCACCTCTCTGTGTGTTATATGTTTCGTAGACAGCTGCTTGTGCTGGCACCTCTCTGTATGTTATATGTTTCGTAGACAGCTGCTTGTGCTGGCACCTCTCTGTATGTTATATGTTTCGTAGACAGCTGCTTGTGCTGGCACCTCTCTGTGTGTTATATGTTTCGTTATTAATCTGTGTTTCAAATGGCATGAGGGTGAATAGATGATGACAGAATTTTCATTTTTCATTACTATGTAATTACTATGTACTATTACTACCAAAATATGTAATACTATTATCTGCAAAGTTTAAGAGACAAATGGTGTGTTTTGTTTCCTGCCTATAGATCGCTCCTAAACTTTTCATCTCATGAAAAATAAATTAACTTTTTTCTATACACTGTGCAAGCTTCAACAATTGTGCTTACCAGCAGGGCGGGGGGGGGGCGGGTACTGCAGGAGTTTTTTTATGCAATATTATATGTTTTATTAGATTTACACAAGCTAAAATAAAACAGTTGTGATAATTGTAACTTGTACTTTTATTCAGAGGGAAAATCTATCCTTTGCATGTGTTGTTCAGTCTTCACAGTAAATAGAGAGCCAAAGTCGATGTCACTTCCTGCTTCAGCCTGGCACCAAGAGCTTTTCATCCGCCATTAGGCTATTTCGCATAGCCTAGACATTTGGTAAAATGCTTATACAAATAGTTTTACTTAGTAAAACCAAACAATTCAGCTATATTTAGAATCAGGAGAGACTATAGAACATTTCACTCATTTCACTTAAACAAAAACAAAAATATCGAAAAAATATAAACATAACTGAATTTGGTTCGACCAAGTAAAACTATTTCTATAAGCATTTTACGAAACTAATTTAGAAATCTCGCGTGCTACATACGCTCAATTCAGGCTCGCCCTCTGCATGGGCTCGCGGCCTCGCCCCCCCCTGCAGCTCACACCGAGCATTTGGCATCCTTTAGGTCCTTACACATCAAGAGCGATGCGAATATACGGCACGAAATTGCGATGCGAGTTTTGACCCACCTGTCAATCACAGCCACAGATGTGTACACGTCGGAAGCGAATTTCTGAAAAATCGACCGTGGTTCGAAAAAATAAACACCGCAATAACGCTGGGCGAAACTTCGCCGTTGGTATGCACGGTTGCATTGACTGATATAGGTTCGGAAAATATTATTGACGTGCGAATTAATCGCATGAAAAAAACGCTCCCGATGTGTAAGGACCTTTAATGTTGCATTACCGCCTCCAACTAAACTTTCAGATGCGGCCTCTCCAGGCTTGGCTGGGCTCAGCATTTTAAGATGATTTATGACATCACTGATGATGTCACAATACCTATGCATGACATCACTGATGACATCATTAGTGATGTCACAATGCAAAATTGCTCAAGTGACATCACTGATGACATCATCAGTGGGACAAAAATGTAAACACTGATGACATCTTGATGGCGGCATCAGTGATGTCACAATGCACAATTGCTCAAGTGACATCAGTGATTTATGACATCACTGATGACATTATCAGTGGGACAAAAATTGAAACAGAGAGAGAGAGAGAGCACAGAGATTGCCCACATGGTCCCTTTTATAATAAAAGGCTACGGGAAAATAAATGGCAGATGAAATCTCTTGGTGCGTTTGCCCGGAGGTGGGCGTGAGTTTGGCTCTGACAAGGCGTCATCGTCAGCTGTATGTGCGAATCCACTATGGAAGTTTGAATCCAACCAGTAAAACGACATAGTCGTAGTTAGCCTGAATTGAATATCTACTAACACTAATAATATAATTTCCTTTAATCTTTTACTATAAACCTCCCTACGTGTACTCACTTTTGGCTCGCTCCCCCCTCCTCTCTCGGAGATTAATGGAACAGTCCAGCAGTGACGTCACCGTTCTGGCAGCGCTCATCAGCTGAGAGCAGTGTGGCTGAGAGAAGGAGGCTTGTTTTGCTACATTGTTGACGTTTTAGCTAAACGTTTAAACATCGATTCTAGTTCGAGTTAAACGATAAAAAAAAAACAGACAGTTTCTCCCCCAAAGTCTGGACTCGTGTCACAGTGTTTACACCCTGCATCATCGAGCAAACATGAAATGGATGTTCAAAGAGGATCATTCCTTGGGTAACGTTCTTATTTTATTTTGTAATGTCATCTCGATAAAATAATCCGTTGGTAGAAATATCTAGTAACTGACGCAACCTCGCGTAAACTGTCTAATTTTTGAGTTGGGTGAACAGTTTTGAAAATCTCACTGTAACCTATGTCCGACTTGGACTGGAGGGGGGCCTATCCTTCAGCCCTTTGTTTACGACTGTAGGTATTAGCTAACGTTACAGCCACAGGACAGATAGACATAACAAATATATATCATATATTTGTCAGCTGCTATTGTAAAGTCAGTTTCCCTTCCCCTGCCTAAAAATGAGTCCGCTGGAACGGTGTAGTTTTTACAAAACGTCGTGTTTCTTCTTGTTTCCAATCGACGACCTGATTTCAGGTTGCTGGTGGATTTTGACACAATGGCTGCTAAGCATCTATTGTGCAGACGAATACATTTTTACTGCACATATACAGGTATATATATATATATATACAGTAGTATTATGTAAACAAAGGTGTCTGTTTTACTCTCAGACCCGCCTTCAGCTGTAGGCCATCATCAGCGTGAATAACAGGTTTGTTTTGGCAGCTCAGTCAGTGGCAGGCCTCTAGGCTAGTTTTGTCTTCATCATTTTAGTATTTTTACAGAGGATTTTGTGCTCACTATAGGTACATGCGTGCCCAATTGACATTTCATCATTGAGAAATAATGTCCTGTTCAAAGGTGCCATGTGTAGTATTTGTAAACATCAATATAAATGTAAAATGAATGGTGATACCTTGGTGTATCTTACTGTAAACAAGACTTTGAGGCTGGCATTATCAATATTTTACTAGCCTCCATCTCTACCCGTTATGTTGTGAGTTTCTCAAAACCTAATTAAAGAGGATAGTTTTTCCACTTTTGTATTTCTGAAATGGACTAAGTGATCCCCCCCCTTATCAGCCACTGTTTCCACCCTCGCCAAAAACTCTGAAAGCTTCAGCTCCCATTGCTGTGGATGAACAGCGGAGGGCGCTGTTTTGTTTTTGTGTGCCCTAAAGCAAATCCGACCCAGTAAAATGCAGTCTGAGGCTGCATGTCTTCTTCCCGTTTGATTACGGTAATTACACTGACACCTCAAAGTTGACGTGGTAATGATTTATTGACGTTGAAGTGGCACACATAGCAGTTTTAAGCGGATGGATTGACGGGTCTACTGGTTTGGCCGGCCACAATGCGTCTTAATCCACAGCTGCTGCCTGTGGATGTCGGTCAGAGTGTCATGTAACCTCTCAGCCAAATGTTGATCTAGTCAGTCACCAGTTGCCTCACTCGTCAATACTGAAGAGAAGGCATAAGGGGGAGGAGTCCCCACGATACGATATTATCACAATACAGTCATGATACAATCATAATTGAAACTGAAATGTTGCATGCACTTGACAATTTAGATAAGAAAAAAAAGATTGCGATACTTGGCATTTGTGCAATACGATATATTGCCACACAAAATACTGCCATAATATGCTGTTGTATCAACCCCCCCCCCCCCCCCCCCCCACGCCTAAGAACACGGTGTTTGTGCTGTTATCACCTTCATCTGACTAACATGATATTGCTTTTTTGTCCTTCATCAGAACATCGGTGCGTAGAGTCAGCCAAAATTCGCAACAAATACCCTGATCGGGTTCCGGTGAGTGAAAATAATAATAATAATAATCTTACACTCGATCCTATTTCATCATCTTGTTACATGAATGGTTAAACACGTCTGCCTTTGTTTGTCTGTGGCGTGCGTCAGGTGATTGTGGAGAAAGTGTCTGGGTCACAGATAGTGGACATCGACAAGAGGAAGTACCTGGTTCCCTCCGACATCACAGTGGCTCAGTTCATGTGGATCATCAGGAAACGCATCCAGCTGCCCTCGGAGAAGGCCATCTTCCTGTTCGTGGACAAGACTGTGCCTCAGTCCAGGTCGGCACACGGGAGCTTCAGTGGTTGTGGGTGGAGGTGGTTGTGGGTGGGAGGTGCGGGCATTGCCTGTCCAGGTTTTTTGCTAAAACATGGAATCTGATTAGAGGTTAGATTCTCTGCCTGAGCCCGGAGCCAGAATTTGCCTTCTATTCCTCGGGCCCGGTTCGGGCCGAACTCATTGTCAGATATTTATATTATTGGGGTAATATTTGGTGTGATAATCAGAATGTTATGACATTGTAACCTTAAAACCTTTTGTATTCATAAGACTGAACAGACAACATGGATGGATGTAGTTTAGATAAACAGCCAACTTCCGATCTCAGTTCTAAATCTGATCTCGCTTTAAGTTCAATCATAAATCCTTATACAAAATGAGATCTGATACTGCGCCAAACATTAAAGCTGCAGTCGGCACTTTTAAACAACATCAGTGGAATGTTCACCATAGCAACAGAGTAGAACCCGAATGACCCTTGTTTGTGTGCTGTGATTGGCTAGTTATGTTCTAGCTATCCCTGAGGCCTGTAGCCTGTACTACGAAGCTAGTTTAATGCCTTATCCGAGTAAGTTTGAGTTTAAACCTGGTTTAGCCGTACTACAAAGCAAGTTAACTTTCAATCACCATGGCAACTGACGCTGCAAAGCTAACCTGGTCACGACCAGGTTAGCTTCAGAGGATAAGATCAAAATCCATGACAGACCCATATAATCGGCTCTCTGGAGTCACTCACCGTTCATATAAGATCGCCATATGAAAAATAGATTGCAGTCAACTGAGAATATAACAAGAAAAACATTTGTGGCTCTGTAGGCTACATAATTAAATTAAGCCTACTTACCACTTTATGTCTTTACAGCTCAACGATGCGTGGAGAAATATGATCACTATTAATCACCGCGGCGCATATCATGAATGGACCCTCAAATGGAGTGAGGGTGTCGTCTCAATTCAGTTCAGCAGTTTTCTCTTTTATAGTAGGCTATTAGGCTTTATACTAGGCTATTTTATATATGAATTATTCGATCAGTGCAACCACACACATGAGTGATAGAGATCATTATTCATTGAGCATGCGTTTCTAAATCTATGGTCTAAATAGGCTTACAGATTGTGGAAATGTATAGACTGAGATTACACATTTAGATTTGTTGCTGCTGCCTGTATCAATGCAGCTGTATCAATCGCTGATCAAAGTAAATCAAATGACTGATGTGAATACAAGCTGCTGCTTTAGACAGCCCTTCAGCAGACTATCCAACGCGGATTTTCATTCTGACATTAAATCGCGGATACATTAAATATCCGCTAAAACTCTGATCATGCACTGCGCTTCATTGAACGAGGAAATGGGTGTGGAAATGGGTGTGGGCGTGGATAAACTCAGCTGTTCATAATGTGATTGGCTGGCGCACCTCTTTCGCGTGGACGCGCGCCTGTGCACGAGCGAAAAACGTGCGCGTGCACAGGCAGATCCCAGGTCCACTTACCTAGTAAAAAACCAGCGTCGTAGTATCAGTTAACTAGATAGCTTTGATCCTGTTCAGTCAAACCAGATCAAAGGGACTTATCGCGGATCTGTTAAACTAGTTTCGTAGTACAGGGCTCAGTACTACGAATGTTGTATTAGAAGATCCAGGATCTGTCCCTTGATCTGGTTTGTCTAAACCAGATCAGCTCGATTGTAGTTAACTTGTACTACGAACGTCGATTGGCACTAGTTAACTCGAACCAGGTTTTTCTAATCAAGCTGACAGCGCGTGCACATGAAAATGCCCGTGCACTGGAGCTCGTGCCCGCAAAAGAGGCGTGGTTTTTAACAACTGCCAATCAGAGTGCAATATGGACTGCTCCAACTCCGACAGCGCCAGACACGCCTATTTCCTCATTGAATGAAACCGCAAATACAAATCTGCGTTGGATATTATTACTGTTCCCGAATTACTGTCTAAAGTGACCACTTTTATCCACACCAGTAATTTATTTGAAGAGCGGTTTCGTAGGCTATCTACAGCTCTCTATCTACAGTCTTTTGTGGAAGCAATGTGTAATCTATCTCAGTCCAAAATCCGTATGTAGCTATAGACCATTTAGGCTCAATGAATAATAATGATCCGTGTCTGTACTTTGTTCAGTATATTGTATTTCAATTTGTAACCGTCAAATAAAATAAAATAAAATAAAATAAAATAAAATCAATGTGTTTAGTCGCACTGATTGAATAATTCCTATAGGCTAATCAATAAAAAAAAGAATGATAATAAAATAAAATAAATGCTTCTGAACTGAATCGACACGGTATGTGCGGGCATAGATTTCATTTATTAAAAATAGTCTATTTTGTGGTCACATGGCTATTGTAATGTCAGCAGAGTCGCATATCTCCATATTTCATATAATGATGCTGGAAATATGAAGTTCAATCACATCATACAGGCCAAAAGCAACAGAGTTGCAGCTGCAAAATGCAGGAGTAGCCTAGATATGAATCATCTTAATATGGGATCGCCTGTGTGCAGGTGATCCCATATTAAATTGCTTAGATGTAGTAGGCTGTATGACCATTTCAATTCCAACCCAACGTCAGTCTCAGCTCCATTGCGCACACGGCACCGTGCGCTTTGGAGACGTTTATGTAACCTTTTTATGCCGGTTTAGTGATATGTCTCCACTCACTATTCAGCTGCAATCGATCAGCGGGGTCAAACAACGTATCTAGGCTACTTGAGAGCACAAAAATGAATATATAAAAACATATTCCAAAGTGGTAAGTAGGGCTTAATTAAAATGTAGCCTGCAACAAGTGCAAGGCTTTAGTCCTTGGTTAATTCAACATTACAATTCGTGCTCCTTCCTCGTCCAGAAAGGGGTTGGCCATTTTTCCAAACTGCTGATTTGATTGGTTCGTGGGCGGTGTATTTAAGGTCTAATCTTATCCTTGCAACTTAACCTGCTGCGGACCAGGTTAAGTGTGAAGCATAAGTTGCTATGGAAATATATGTCGGTAAGAAGTTAACTTGCTTTGTAGTACGGCCAAACCAGGTTTAAACCTGAAGTTACCTCGCTAAACCACTAATCTTGCTTTGTAGTACAGGGCACAGATTGGTTGTTGTTGTTTTTGTCAGACCAACAACCAAAATGATAATGAAATAATATTGTTAAAAAGGAAAAGCTGCTGAAAGTGCACAATGAAAAAAAGCTAATGTTTCAGTCCCTCTGGACTAGCATCACTTTGAGCACCTCTTCTTTTGTACACATTTTAATATGATTCAATAAGATCATATTTTTCTACCAGTTTTGCCGTGCTTTTGTCCATTACCGTGATTTTTCTCCATGGATGGTGTTGTCGGGTCACTCTGTTCACCACTTTATGGCTCACGTTACCCACAGGGAGTTAGACTGCACACTCTCCCACACAGACGATCCCACAAAGCTCAGTGTGACTGCACTGTTAGACTCGTGTTGTTCAAGAGGTGCAGGAACCTCCTCTCTTACATCCCATTGGCATAGCTAGTAGGGGTGGCAGGATGCATCAATCTGCATCGATTCAATGATCAACGATCCAACTGCATGGATCCACAGTGAAAACATCGATATTAATAATCGCTATGACCCCCCCATAAAATAAATAAACATTATGCTTTTATTTAAAAAGAATAGATTGTTTTTCATTTAAATGTCTAAGAGCTCAACAATAAAATTGTCAAATGATATCTTAGTTGCTTTTTTTTAACCGAGTGTTTAACTCAGTGGTTCTCAAATGGGGGTCCGGGGACCCCCAGGGGTCCATGGCACTTTGCCAGGGGGTCCGCGAAAAGTTTTCAGGTAAAAAGAAATGTGTGTGCAAAAGCTTCATAGTTCAACGAAAATATGTTATGCTTTAAATCTAAAATGGTTCGTTGATTACATTCTAATCTGACAAACCTATCAATTTAAATGTCAGGCACGTTACCGTGGAAACAAGCTGAGCCCCAAATCACAAATCAGAATGAGGGGGTCCCCGGTATATTTTCTGTCTTATAAGGGGTCCTTGGCTGAAAACCATTTGAGAACCTCTGGTTTAACTGATTGTGGGCATATTGTCTAATATCGATCGCAGCCCCCTGAATCGAATCGCATCGTGGCAGACTTTGTGATATCGGCAAAAATCGAATCGTTGTCAAATGAATCGAGATCGGATCGCATCGTGATCAAACTTGTGATTCCCACCCCTAATAGCTAATAGCTAGGTTCAACACTAGCCATTACCCTATTCTGTCATTTCAGTGCTCAATACCATTATACAAAAACAATTATATTAAAAAATCATGTAATTTAAAGTGTGATACATGCCTGAATACATTCACATGGAGAGACGTGATCAGTATTATGTGCTGGAGCTCATCAGCCTGTATATTGGAGTAGGCGGAAAAGATTGATAAGTTTGTGACAGCAGCTGTCAGCTGTGCAGTGACGGGTAAATGGCTTTTTCAGCTTGTGAGGTGCCCTCTCCAAATTGTAACAGTATTTGAATTTGCCATATTGCTACACACATATACATCATGTGTGTGTAGTTAAATTTTTCTTGCAACCAGCAACATTCTCTCATGGGTCTGGATCACAAATTCCACCAAATAGCATGCGTTCTTCTTTCAACCGCAGGCGTCATAACTAAATTTGATTAGAGTTTTTTCTGTGTACAAAAACAAACATCAAATTGCTATCAGCATGTGGGGTGATGATAATAACATGATATAGTTAGGGTTGTGTGTGGAGGGTGACTCACTGATGGGACAGCCTGACAGCACCCAGGAGGAGTTGATCCACACTCTCTCCCACTCGCCTCACTAACTGACGTTAGTCATCGTGACTCAGAACTTCTACTCGGTAGTGTTTGACACTTTAGAGCCGAGCAGTTGCATCACAACTCTTTTGCTAGCTATTTTTTGCTATTGCTAAATCACAAACCACCACTGGTGTCATTATGAAGGTCCAGTGGAGAATTAGCTGTGTGCAAATAATCACCAGATTAATAACAATCAGACTAGAAAAAGAGAGATACCCGGAGAACTTGTGATGTGAATAGTCTGATCATGTGGATTTGTTGACAAATGTAGGTTATTGTGACACAGTATTTAGCCTTGGTCTCTCTACTCCAACACACTCTGTTGTAGCTTGAGAAGAGGCGGTTCAGTTAACTAGCCAGCATGCTGTATATACTGTACTTTCCTTATACTTTTGTACCTTACTTTACTTATAGGAGGAATCAGCGTGACATCACAACACCCGGAACCGCAGCAGTTAATAGTATGAGTTGTGCCAAACAATCGTTCACATGGCTTATATTTTGACATTCTGAGTGAGAGCAGAAGTAGCTCAAGGGTCTGACGTATAATTATATATGTATGTCGTGTTAGAGTTGTGTGAACTGTCGCCGTTTTTAAAATGAAGTGAATTTAGTCAAAAGCACAGCCTGCTCGCGCGAGACACTCAAGGCTGGCTCCATAGGCTCCCATTATAAGCTGCCGTTTGTTTACCAGCACTGATCCCTCGTATAGAGCTCCTTTTAAAACCAAGGTTACAAAGTGCTTCACACTCAAAACTAGAATGAAAAAGATGAAAATGCAAATCAAAAACAGAATACCAGACACCAGAACAGCAAAATGAACAGGTTCAAGAGCCATTTGAAGGGACTAACTATAAGTCTTGATGTTAACATACGACTACTTGCCACTGTTTACAGTAGCTTCTACTAGATATGAATGCGGCCATCAGATGTTCAGATTACTTTATTGTCCATCAAATGAGCATCAAATGGAAATGTTATGCTGTAATAAAACATCTAAAAGCAAGTGTCTTATCAGATGGGGGACCCTGGGACAAAATCCTATCTAATGGGGGTCAGTTTAGGGGTCCTTGATGTGAAGAAGTTTGAGAACCACAGTGTTGCATCACCTAAAAGCCCCTCTTAGACAATATTTACGTCAAGCAGCAATAGGCCCTTTTCACAGCAACTGTCGTTTTGAGGTGGTGAAGCAGCAGGACGGTTGTTACACCTGCTTTACTTCCTGCTTTACCGCATCAAAAAAGGGTCCATACTGAAGCACTTCCACGACATGAGAGCGACTAACCTACCTGCAGTCTGTGCTCGTGTGCGTAGTAACGCTCTGTCTCCCGTCATGTTTCAGTATCACAATGGGACAGCTGTACGACAAAGAGAAGGACGAAGACGGCTTTTTATACGTGGCGTACAGCGGGGAGAACACCTTCGGTTTTTAAGAAGAAGCCACGACGGCGATCGGCCTTAACCTACGGAACCACACGGCTACACCTACACGCCCCCCCCCCCCCACATCCAATCACAGCCCCCTGGAGAGAACCCACATCCAATCACAGCCCCCTGGAGAGAACCCACATCCAATCACAGCCCCCCGGAGAGAAAGTGTGGGAAGCCCCCCCAGAGAGATGCAATGACCTGAAAGCATTGGCAAGGTTGACTGACTGCTCGCTTTGACTGGGTAATGATCTGTTAAGTGCACCAGTGTGTTTGTTCTGGCCCATGTTGCTCCTATTCTACATACATCCATAGATTCATTTATGTATAGTGTGTTCATTTGAATTATGATTTGTATGATGTCGTTATGCATAGAGAGGATACGGTTTTACTCTTAGGACAAACCTGGATTGTCTTTTTTCACCAGTTGAATGATATTTTTGCGGGTTTGAGTTTTTTGCTTTCAGTTTTTGCTTTCTTCTTTGAAGATTATATTTAAAAGAATTTTAACTATTTGAAGGTAAGGTAGCTGGATGACCTAACCAATAAAAAAAAAAGATGACAATTGAGCCTGGTGCTTTTCTTTTTCCAAATATCAACAGTTGTTATGGTACATTTGTTTTTGAGAAGCTCCAACATGCGATGCGATGATGTTAACTTTCCAACAAAACTTAATTGGAGACAATGAACATGCCATGCTCTTGTGTGTCTGTGTTTATAGTCTACATCTCCCCCTACCCAGGGAGGTACGCAGTGGTAATGAATGGGTCGCAATGCAAATGCTGAAGTCAGCCTCTAGGTGGCGATGTTGAATTTAAAACAAGGGCTCTGCACTGCCACTCATTTTTGAACACAGTACTGTACAACTAGAACTGTGGTACAAAAAGAGGATCACTGAAAATCGCAAAATCAAAAGAAACATTTTATTACTGCATCTAAAACAAACGTCTTTCAGGTTATGTCTGAAGAAATTGGGTTAATTTGCTTGTTTTGGTTGATTAAATGGGTCTTTCTTGGCCTAACTGGTGGTACTGCACAATCATTGGAAGTAAAATCACAGTGGCATTTACCACCGATGCCAAAACAGGCAGTTCTGCAAAGTTTTAATTACATTTCTGGATTTATGCAAATCATTCCAGTAAATCAAGAGTTGTGGGAAGACTTTATTCAGGCTAATAACAGAAAAGAAATCTCACACCATATGGTACAGAACTCAAGCATCATCTTTAGATTGTATTCACTTTTCTTTTACACATTTGATCTTGATAATGTTTTAATGATTCTTTCTTTTTGCCTGAGAAATGGCAAAAGGCAAAAGAAATCAATGTAAGGCCTACTCACAATAACATGTCCAACAACATTTTTTTCCAAAGTCTGAGACTGTGGGCCTCCCTCCAGGCAAAGCTTGGAAAAAGGCGCCCTCCTTGCCCAACTGGATGCTGTTTGACATCAGACTACACCAAATGCATTAAAAAATATAGCCGCAACCAAGCAGTAGTAGTAGTAGTAATAGTAATAATAGTAGTAGTAATAGTAGTGGTGGTGGTCGTGGTAGCAGCAGCAGTAGTAGTAGTAGTAGCCTATTAGTAATAGTAGTAGCAGCAGTAGAACTGATGACATCACTCGCTTATGACATAATTGCTTGAGTGACATCGCTGATGACATCATTGAGTGCTTGAGTGACGTCACTGGTGACGTCCTCTATTAACAGAGGGACCCCTTCACGAAGGTGAAGGCGTGTTGCTCAGGAGGGATGAGGAGCGGAGGAACATGAGACGAGACGCAACAGCCACGATTGAGGAGGTGTGAGAAACACCAGAAACTTGAAAGAAGAAGAACCAGGTCTAAAGTGAGACCATCCAACTGTGAGAGGCAGCAATGTGCAGCAAGGCACCCAGTCTGCTGGAAAGCCATTAGAAGATCACCAATCACCAGCAGTAGTCGCAGAAGTAGTAGTAGTAGTAGCAGTGTTGGGGGTAACTCATTACAAAAGTAACATATTACATGTAATATATTACTTTTAGCAGTAACTCAGTAATATAACTTATTACTTATAGGATTTCAGTAATATTATACCAGTTACTTTGTCAAGTAACTCAAGTTACAAATTTAGTTACATTTGATTAAATCAACGCACATATTTCAAAAAGATACAATCATTTCCTAATCAAACTGTGTGTTTTTATGCAAATAACCACTATAGAACTTTCAAATTAAAGTAACTAGTAATATGTATTATATTACATTTTGAAAGTAACTTGCCCAACACTGAGTAGTAGTAGCAATAACAGTTGCATATGGGCCACATTTGGCCCAAATTATGGGCCAAAACGTAAAATTGGCAGTTACAGCATTCACAGCGTCCCAGGTGGGAATCGAACCCAGGACCTTCGAGCTGTGAGGCGACAGCGCCTACCACTGTACCACCGTACCCCCCTGCATGACCTAATCTGACCCCCATTCAAAAAAGTTGCAACACCCCTGCTCTACTCCTCTACTTAGTAGAGTCGACTACACCGGGTCCTGGGGGGAAGATTGGGTCTGTGAGACATGATCTCATCAAATGTGGGCGCGTGTCACTGGTCGGACGTCCGTTAGCTCCACGTGCTTTCGCTTTTAGCCACCGAGAAGGAAGGAAGAATGAAGAGGAAGCCGTTAAGAAACCTGCCAGTTTCTTAGAAAAAAAAAGTCTGACTTAAGAGTCTGGCAGCTGCAGAGGTTCAGCTCTATATAAAGAGAGAGCAGCAGAGTGTCCAACAACACAGATCAAGATCACTCAAGCAGAACGAAAGACCCTCAGCCAGACAGGACCAACTCTCTCTCTCTCTCCATGAAGATGCTGATGTCTCTCGTCCTTCTGGGGCTCCTCTGCTCCCTCCACCTCACATCTGCAGGTCAGTGCCTCTGTGTGATTTCATGGAGCTGCCAGCAAAACTACATTGACGAGATGAAATATGACAAATGATGTTGTTGACGAGTGTGTTACTTACTGTGTTCACAGCTCCACATGGATCAGATATTATATCTAGGGACAACTGCTGTTTGAAGTTGTCTCAAATAAGAATTCCATTGCGCAAAGTGAAAGCAATAACCCGGCCTGGAAGTCAATGTGAACTCAATGCAGTAATGTAAGTATACAAGTCTACTGTAACCATACTCCAGCATTGATACTGGCTTTGCCAAGTGTGCAATTTTGACCTTTTTCTACCTTACACTGTGTGACTTTTAATGGTGTTTGGTGTGTGCTGTGTGTGTGTGTGTTTCTTATAGATTTACAACTGTGGCTGGAAAGCATACTTGTGTGGATCCCAACCAGCAATGGGTGCAGAATCATATCTCAAACTTTGCGGCCACGGCAGCAAAGGTCTAAAGAACCAGAGGCTATGAGTCAACTCCTATGATGAAGGCTGCAATCTAACTGCCAATATGCATCTGTCAAGACATTTTTAAATTGGCAAACATGTTGAGATGCTGTTGCTTTGCATATCATATCCCCCCCCCCCTTATTTAGGCTATTTATTTAGGTAATTTATTTTCCAATGTAGGTGTGATGGGCTGTTGTAAGTGATGAGTACTGAGTATTACAAAGAAAAGCTATAGGATACAATTGCTGCCTTTACTGACTAATTATTGCTGACATTGTTACTCTTAAAATGTCTGCGTTGGATTAGCGATGTTATAGCATGCCATTGTCCTCTTCAATGTTAATCAGCCCAGCCAGAGTTTCCTAAGTGTTCTGTGACAGGAGTGAACTGTGACTGGAGTGTTCTGTGACAGGAGTGAACTGTGACAGGAGTGAACTGTGACAGGAGTGTACTTCAAACCACTGTAGACTGAGTCTTACTTTATTGAATTAATTTGTAGTGATATTTATAGGTGTGCATGTATTGGTGAGAGTAACGTCCTGGATGGCGTCCTAAAGAGTGCTTAAGAATGTTTGCAGTGATGACTTTTCATTATATTTATTATATTTATTATAATTATTATAATATTTAGAAATATATGCCCATGTCTATTACTTATTGACCATTATGTAAATAAAAGCTATTTTTTTTGTATTTGGTGTTCTGCTCTCATGATTTTGGTGACCCATGAGACACTTTCATTAGTTTGGAGTTCTGCTGTGTTCCTGGTGAAACTAAATGGACTACACTACTAACCATTAAAGTAATAATAAATAATGAAATATTAATATGAAATGATGTCTTGGACTATTTTCAATAATGTAGACTACATTGGCAATCCTGGTTATCATCTCATATTGTATCATCCATTCATTAAATTGCATGGTCCCTTTATTTCTCTCTCCCTCCTGCAGCCTCACCCCTAACTGTTACATCATTCAGTCATTGATATACACGCCCCCCTCATTCCTTGTCCAATCACTGTCTCCCACGGTTTCCCTCTCTTTGGCCTATACCAAATCAGCTCATTTCTCTCGTCTTTCTGTTGGCCAATCAACTGAATGAGTTGTATAAAAATGCCCATGTATCTCACTGTGTTGTTGTAACTCACCTATGTGCTGTCACCTCTCAGTTGCTGAACCTCATCGAAGCAGTGTTTCGCCCCACCTCCTCCCCTGATCACCACCATTGTCATGGCTCCTGATTAATTCCCTATAGGGGGAATTCTCTATCCTATAAATCACTGACGTCCTCCGCTCATCTCAGGAGGATCCGTCATCATATCATGGAGCCATTCACCAAATCTAATTACTATCATTAAAAGTTTATCTGTACCTTCTACCTGTCTCTAGTCTCTCATTATTTAATTACTGCTACTGATGGAGAGAGGAGAGTTGTCCCAGTAATGTTGTATCAGCAACTCATAGGCCTACTGTTATAAAGGGTACTAAAGATTTCTAACTGAATAACAATGGAGACAACACTAGAGGAAGAGAGGGTGACATATTGGTTTGTTGACCCTGGAGGATTGAACACAGTTGCTGAAAAACACTCTAGTCTGGATTGATTTCACAGCTGAGAAACATTCAAACAAACTGATAGTAACCAACCATATCAGTGATTTATATGTTCTAATAGAAACTCTGAATTTCTCAAATAAACCAAAGAAATACACTCTAAATACTTAACACCGACCCATTAATTAACTTTTGAGAAAGAGATAACATAAGTGTGTGTTTCTTACAGGATGAAATTGGAACCACAGATAATGTGTTTTTCCTAGTTACTAATTACTTCAGAGTATTCTGGGAGTGCCTGTATGATGAGACCAAAAATATTTACCCATGCAAGGCACTCTTCTGTGTGATGTTAGATGACAGGAAGGCAGAGTGTGTAATTAATAATTCATTACAGTTATGCAAATGTATAAAAACCAAACACCTGTCGTTTCACAATTAGCCTACTGTCTAGAGACCATCTGAGTGGCGTGCACATTCAAACAAAACCAATCAGAATCAATCAATCTATCTATCTATCAATCAATCAATCAATCAATCAAGTAACTCAAGTTACAAATTTAGTTACATTTGATTAAATCAACGCACATATTTCAAAAAGATACAATCATTTCCTAATCAAACTGTGTGTTTTTATGCAAATAACCACTATAGATGACAATAAGAAAGGAAAATAATAACATTTAGAATTTTGGACTGTTTACACTGATTTGAAGGTGGTTGAAATTATTTTTCGGGATGGTTCCGGGGCGGCAATGTCATTCTGCTGCTGCTGTTATTTTGGTGAAAGTAATGCAAAAGTAGTGTAATAAGTAATGAGTTACTCTACACAGAAAGTAATATTGTAAAGTAACTTATTACTTTCAAATTAAAGTAACTAGTAATATGTAGTATATTACATTTTGAAAGTGACTTGTAGTAGCAATAACAGTTGCATATGGGCCACATTTGGCCCATATTATGGGCCAAAACGTAAAATTGGCAGTTATAGTGTCAGAATCTGGTAGATTGGAGTAGTTTCTTGTTTCTGAGTAGTGGGTGACATTTCCAAACTATGTGCAAAGTTTGGCTACTCTGGGCTTTATGAGGTGAGGGGAGAACAATAATAATAAACAGAGAAATTACAATAAGCTTCCTTCCACACATTATGTGCTTGGACCCGTAAAAAGTCTGTCTGAATGCATTTATTAGTTTCTGACTCACTTCCCTGAAACGGTTTGGAGCCCCTCTGGGGAGGCCCGCCTCCAACTTTGAAAAGCCTGTATTGGTAATACTGCTTCGTGGGTTGAGTAATGTTACATGTTAGTGTATTCTCTTTTTCAATTCAGACTAGAAATCAGCCAGAGACAAAACTGCTCTCTTACAAACACTGACTGTCTGAAAAATGTGTTAGGAATCGCATCTCATGGATAAAATTGTGTCGTAGCAGTATGCAACTCGGCTTTTGTAATCCTATTAAACTCAATTCAGATATAAATTGTGACATTAGTGAGAATTAATAATATGCAGCACATGGCAGGAAGTGATGTAAGCCTAACAGGAAACCTATGACGCTGAAAGAGCTGCCACATTAAATTTCTATGGAAATTCTGTGCTTTTCCCCCAAAGAACAGCTCAGCTTTGATTGTGGTTCAAATCTTTTAACAATGAGTTAATTTATAATAATCGTAAGCATTCAGCACTGTTATAATACCATACTGTTGCAGATAAAACATTAAAAAAGCAATAAAATGCTACTGCAGCATATTTGGTTTCACTTTCAATTTTCACTTCCTCATCTCCTGCAGCCTTTCTCAGAAACATGCTTCCAGCCAGGCAGGATGCATGCAGCCCTTCCAATGAGAGATCCCTTTACTTTACCTTTATCTTATAATAGAGATATGAACAATCTCTGACTCGCTCAATCTCTTCCTCTCTACCCCTGTCTTCCTCGACCTACCCTTTTCACTCAAAAATATACTAAAGTGGAAAGATCAGAGGGGGAAAGTACTCAAGTACAAGTACTCAAGTTGTTGAGGATTTGTACTTTGAAAGTATTTTTATAATGCTATACTTTTACTCTTACTCGAGTAATTTAAATGATATTCCACTTGAGTACTTTGAAATGTACACTGAGTAAATGAGTGCATTCAGATTTTTGTTTTTCACACCACTATGAAAACAGCACTGTAGCACACAGTAACATTGGGACTGCTCTCACAGGTCCAGAATCACTTCCGGATTCAGGGCGGCAAACTGGTGGCTCGTTAGTGCAGTGGTGAGTGGTCAAGGCTCGTTAGTGCAGTGGTGAGTGGTCAATTACATTTAAATGAGACGATAAATTTAGACGATCCACAACATTTTAATGGTCCCCATGGTCACATTAGTTCAGAAATCTCAGCTTCACTTGACACTGCTGATAGCCATAGCAAAATGGATGTATCCGATTGTGAAGTCACAGCATAGAGATAGATAGATAGATAGATAGATAGATAGATAGATAGATAGATAGATAGATAGAAATTGTGACAGTGCTAATAAAAGAGAAATGCATCAAATGGTAGGAATGTAGGCCTATAAAAAAGAACAACAAACTGTCATTACTGCCACATTTAATATGGAGATTCAGTGCTATTTCTATAATAATTGTTAGCATTCAGCACTGTAATCCATAGATAATAAATGGAGAAGCAAATTAATGCTATTGCCGCATATTTTGTTGCATAATTTTCACTTCCTGCAGCGTTTCTCAGAAGCAAGCATTATTCTCCTCAGAGGAAAAATCCATTTCGATTTACAATGAACTCATGGGGAAGCTTGAATACACGTGCCCTTTAGCAACACATTTTTCCACGTGCAAACTTATACATATCTCACAACATCACTTTTAATTTATTGGGGGGGGGGGGGGGGGGATTATGTGCTACTCACAAATAAGCATATATCAGAATCAAAGTTTAATACACAATCATGCCATGCTTTGGAACATTTCACAGCTTATATCCCCAGTATGCTCAGATTCTTGCACACAGTTTCTGTCAGTAGCTGTGATTTAGTATACTGTTAAAATTCTTCATAATGTTTAGTGCATGGAATATGATCTTTAGCACGGTATAGTTATCGGCAAGTTCTTCAAACAGTATCGCTTAGCATCACTTATAACCTACTTAGCCTACTGCTTTGACCGATCAAAGTCGTCATAATAATAATAATTCGTTTATTTTATATAGCGCTTTTCAATGACCCAAAGACGCTGACAGTATGAGTACGACAGAAAACAAGATAACAACGAGCAACAGGCAACAGATATAAATAACAATAATTAACACATCAATCAGGCATATATGGAAACAGGGGAGGGAGGGAGGGAGTGGGAGGGACAGGGGCCAGACAGAAGAGAGGGAGGTGGGGGAAAGGGGGGGGGGTGGCAGGTTGGAAGAGGTGGTTAAGGGTAGGGGAGGTTGTAAGTTTGGGAGAACAGGTAGGTTTTGAGTCGGGATTTAAAAGTGGGGAGTGAAGGCGAGTCTCTGACAGTCTGGGGGGAGGGAGTTCCAAAGTCGGGGTCCTGCTCTGGAGAATGCTCGATCTCCAAAGCTCTTAAGTTTGGATGGTGGAATGATGAGGGGAAGAGTGGATGAGGATCGGAGGGTTTGGTTAGGGCAGGCAACTGGCGGCCCACGGCCGCATGCGGCCCCCGACCTCACTCAGTGTGGCCCCTGGGTCAATTTATTTTATTAAAATAAATACATTTATTTTATTTTTTTATTATTATTTTTTACAAGGCGGACGTTTTTGGTTAGTTTAGGTTAGACCACCAAAATCTGTGTTTTTATTTTACTGTACAACCCAGAACATGGCGCTAATGGCATTACCATTGTCCATCCACATACTGTTTAACGTTAGCATTTGAGCTAACGCTATTGTACCAAACTATCCAGGATGCACATTGCACATGCAACATTACTAATCTGATTAATATGACATATTTGGGTGATGTACCCCATCAAATTGCTGTAGCGGGCTGTTTTAAAGCTAGAGCAAAGTTTCTGGTATCATCTGAATAGAAGAATTGCTAAATTTGAATATGAAAAATATAAATGTTGGTATAATGAACTTTGATTACCAGTCATTTTCATCAAATTAGTATAGCTATAATTGGGAGTGAAGGTGTTACAGTAGGCTACTGGTGGAAGTGCTATAGAAACTATAGAATATAGTGAATTGTGATAGTTGTGCTATCTGGCCAACAGAAGAACTTGTTATCCAGGATAATCAATGGAATCATGTACAAAGTTTAAGATTTATAATAGCATCAGTTCATACAGAAGCAAGTCAGCATCATTTCCTCATGGAGACTAAAGGGAGATAACGATTTAAGATCATTTAGGAAAACTGATCTATAAAAAGTTTCTCTGTTTTCATTCATAGCATAATCTGCTCGATAACACAAAATTTAGAGAGTCCAGAACTTTTTTTTAATTATTTATCTTGACAGTAAAGCCTAACTCTTCTGCAGGCTGAATTTTATTATATTCTGTGACCTACAGAACCCATGCTCTGCTTTTCCATGTAACAGTCCTGTATGGTGAAAACAGTCAAGAGTTTGTTCTTGGAAGAGCAGTTCTAGCCTGTTTAAAACGGATGGTTTACAAGCTGGTTCTACTCTCCAGAGGGCGGCGGATGAGGAAGTGAGAGCAAACATTCTCACGAACATCCATTCAGTTTGAATTGCACAACCGTTTTTATTACTCCTATGATTGCATTTGAACCCTGGTAGCCTACTCTAAATCTACAGCTTGTGTTTTTGTACTTGTGTTGTTTTACAAACAACAACACAAGTACACATTTTTTTCCTGTACATACAATATACACAACACAATAATGCAATAAAACAATCTCTGAAATCCTAAATGTGGCAATCTCCCCTGCTCCTGGCTCATCTCCTGTCATCCACCACCTCCTCTTCCCTTAAACTTTAAGGGACTTTAGGGACAATGACTATTTTGGTCATGGGTTGTATACACTTTCTGTAATAAAACATCTAAAAGCATCAATCGTATTATCATATGGGGGTCCGTGGGACAAAATCCTATCAAATGGGGCTCTGTGGTCTAATTTTTGTCCGTTTAGGGGTCCTTCATGTGAAAAATGTGAGAACCACTGCCTTAAAGGCAGCACCTGTGGGCGGCTGCTCTGTTCTTCCCTAAAATAGTTTCTAAATTAATATCCATACTCGTTGCTAGCTACAACCAGATGGCAACAAACACTGTAACATGTTCCCTCCCCCTCGCTTGTCACAACATGCAGGCAGACAGTCTGTCAATCAGCAGCGGTGGAACTATAAAGAAGGATAAGACATTACTACCATAACAGCGTTCACATTTTGCAATGTGGAAGCATTTTTCAATCAAAGGTGAAGCAACACATGGTTTATAGAGGCCGGAAACACGCCCACCCAATTCACTTCAATAGAAATGCCCCCAAAGTCTAGCCCCAATAGAGAGCCGCAGCCGAATGAGTCCAGAAGTATACTTCCAGGTTCTTCAGTGGAAAAGTCTATGGGATTTAACATGGGGTTTTGCTTAAATGCATAACATAAGGTCTGTGGTTAACAAAAGTTTATGGGAACGCGAATTTGGGTTCCGCATGATAATCTTCCACAAAAAAGGGAATAACTTTTGTAACGTAAATGCATTAAAAAAAAATCCCCATTCTAAAACTCCATAGACTTTTCCACTGAAGAACCAAATGGCGGCGATTTTTGGATAAAGCCTACAAAAATACATCATCCCTGCGGTACTCTATGCCAAATTCGAACACTGTAATGAGAGTGATGTCTCCTCCTTCTTTCTGTAACTTGCACACAGAGAGGAAGTATTTTGCATGCATTTCTGATCACCAATAGCCTACCATTATTATATATTTTTTAGGGATTTAAAGCATGAATGAGAGATGAATAGAGGAGGCCAGCTGTTCTTATTTTTGTAAAAAAAAAAATATATATATAGATATTTATTTAGTATTTTTCTGGCCATATTTGAGATCCGGGGCTTTTCCTAAAAGATCCGGGGCTATAGCCCCGAAAGCCCAGGCCTAACGACGCCCATGGGTTCAGCTCTATATAAGGAGAGACCAGCAGAGTGTCTAACACAGATCAAGATCACTCAAGCAGATTGAAGACC
Source organism: Poromitra crassiceps (assembly GCF_964638095.1). NCBI lineage: Eukaryota > Metazoa > Chordata > Actinopteri > Beryciformes > Melamphaidae > Poromitra > Poromitra crassiceps. The sequence continues at coordinate 12,655,063 of NC_139645.1, read as the reverse complement.
CTCAGCCAGACAGGACCAACTCTCTCTCTCTCCCTCCATGAAGATGCTGATGTCTCTCGTCCTTCTGGGGCTCCTCTGCTCCCTCCACCTCACATCTGCAGGTCAGTGCCTCTGTGGGATTTCATGGAGCTGCCAGCACAACTACATTGACGAGATGAAATATGACAAATTATGTTGTTGACGAGTGTGTTACTGTGTTCACAGTTCCAGCAGGACGTGCAGCAACTATGGACTTCAAACTTCAAACTTCAAACTGCTGTTTGAAGTTGTCTCAAACAAGAATTCCATTGCGCAAAGTGAGCGAGATAACCTGGCCTGGAAGTCAATGTGAACTCAATGCAGTAATGTAAGTATACAAGTCTACCGTAACTATACTCCAGCATTGATACTGGCTTTGCCAAGTGTGCAATTTTGACTTTTTTCTACCTTACACTGTGTGACTTTTAATGGTGTTTGGTGTGTGCTGTGTGTGTGTTTCTTATAGATTTACAAGTGTGGCTGGAAAGAAGATTTGTGTGGATCCAAACCAGCAATGGGTGCAGTATTATATCTCACACTTTGCGCCCACGACAGCAAATGTCTAAAGAACCAGAGGCTATGAGTCAACTTCTACAGAAGCTGACGAAGGCTGCAATCTAACTGCCGATGTGCATCTGTCAAGAAAATTTTAAATTGGCAAACATCATTGGATGCTGTTGCTTTGCATCATATATTTTCTTTCTTTTATTCTTTATGTATTTTATTTTCAATGTAGCTGTGATTGGCTGTTGTAACCCCTCAAGTGATGAGTATTACAAAGAAAAGCTATAGGATAGAATTGCTGCCTTTACTAATTATTACTGACATTGTTACTCTTAATATGTTTGCATTGGATTAGCGATGTTATAGCATGCCATTGTCCTCTTCAACATTAATCAGCCCAGCCAGAGTTTCCTAAGTGTTCTGTGACAGGAGTGAACTGTGACAGGAGTGTACTTCAACCCACTGTAGACTGAAGCTGCGTTCCGATCGGCTAGTAGTTCCCTGTGAAGTGGACTGCACAGGGTATTCAGCCTTATTACTTAACATGGCTAAATACCCTGTGCAGTCCACTTCGAAGGGGAACAACTAGCTGATCGGAACGCAGCCTGAGTCTTACTTTATTGAATTCATTTGTAGTGATCTTTATAGGTGTGCATGTATTGGTGAGAGTAACATCCTTGGTTGCGTCCTAAAGAGTGCTTAAGAATGTTTGCAGTGATGACAAGAAGCTATTTTCATGATAGTTATTGTAGTAGTTAGAAATATATGCCCATGACTATTACTTATTCACCATTAAATAAAAACTCAAATTGTTTGTATTTGGTGTTTTGCTCTCATGATTCTGGTGACCCACGAGACACTTTCAGTTCTCCTGTGTTCCTGATGAAACTAAATGGACTACACTACTAACCATAAAAGTAAAAATAAACAATGACATATTAATATTAATTACTACTACTGATGGAGAGAAGAAAGTTGTCCCAGTATCAGCAACTGATAGGCCTACTGTTATAACGGTTACTAAAGATTTCTAAATGAATAACAATGGAGACCATAGAGGAAGAGAGGGTGACATATTTGCTTTGTTGACCCTGGAGGATTGAACACAGTTGCTGAAAAACCACTCTAGTCTGCATTGATTTCACAGCTGAGAAACATTCATACAAACTGATATGTAACCAACCATATTAGTGATTGATTGATTGATTGATTGATTGATTGATTGATTGATTGATTGATTGATTGATTGATTGGTTGATTGATTGATTGATTGTACCCAATACCATAGTAGGCTATGTTCTAAAAGAAACTCTGAATTTCTCAAATAAACTAAAGAAATACACTTGGGAAACAATGAACGTGTCATGCTCTTGTGTGTCTGTGTTTAAGTCTAAATCTCTCCCTACCCTGTTGAAAAACATACTGTATGGTACTGTAGTGGTACTGAATGGGTCACAATGCAAATGCTGAAGTCAGCCTCTAGGTGGTGATGTTGAATTTAAAACAAGGAATCTGCACTGCCACTCATTTTTGAACACAGTACAACTAAAACTGGTACAAAAACAGAGGATCACTGAAAACCACAAAAGCAAAAGAAACATGTTTATTACTGCACCCAAAACAAATGCTGTCTTCCAGGTCTTGTCTGAAGAAATTGGGTTAATTTGCTTGTTTTGGTTGATTAAATGGGTCTTTGGCCTAACTGGTGGTACTGCACAACCATTGGAAGTAAAATCACAGTGGCATTTACCACCGATGCCAAAACAGGCAGTTCTGCGAAGTTTTAATTACATTTTCTGATTTATGCAAATCATTCTAGTAAATCAGAGTTGTGGGAAGACTATTCAGGCTAAAGACAATGGAAAAAAATCTCACACCATATGGTACAGTAGTACTCAGGCATCATCTTTAGATTGTATTAACTTTTTTTACACATTTTATCTTGATAATGTTTTAATAATTATTTCTTGCTTATAAAGCTGATATCAGGGACATTAGTGATAATAATATGCAGCACATAGCAGGTAGTGATGTAGGCCTAACAGGAAACCCCAGATACTGTGTTCACACTGAAAGAGATGCCACATTAAATTTATATATGGAAATTCTGTGATTTTTCTAATAAAAAAACAGCTCAGCTTTGATTGTGGTTCAAATCGTTTAACAATGAGTTAATTTATAATAATCGTAAGCATTCAGCACTGTTATAATACCATACTGTTGCAGATAAAACATTTAAAAAGCAATAAAATGCTACTGCAGCATATTTGGTTTCACTTTCAATTTTTACTTCCTCATCTCCTGCAGCCTTTCTCAGAAACATGCTTCCAGCCAGGCAGGATGCATGCAGCCCTTCCAATGAGAGATCCCTTTACTTTACCTTTATCTTATAATAGAGATATGAACAATCATTGACTCGCTCCATCTCTTCCTCTCTACCCATCTTCCTATCAAATGTACACTGTACAAACAAGTATTCAAACACTTTGTACACCGGCACAATGTGTCATTTAAAATGTTAAAAAGAAGCAGGCCCTAGGGTCAGGCTGGGCCCCGGGCCCCCTCGTGCTCAGGCCAGAATGCAGGGCTCTACAGTTCAATTAAATTAAATTTCGAACAAGACTGGCCAATTGAATTAGACGAGCCATAGCATTTTAATGGTCCCCATGGTCACATGAGTTCAGACATCTCAGCTTCATTTGACACTGCTGATAGCCATTGTGATGACCCATCCTGTTTGTGTCTGGTCTTAATTCTGTTCTCTGTTCATGTGCAGGAGGAGGGGACCAGCCTGCAGGGGTGTGCCTAGATGAGGAGGCACACCTGACTCCAATTTGGCTCAGGAGTATTTAAGCAGGCTGGTCGGCCATTCGGTCTCTCTCCCCTGCCCAGGAAACATTGTTTGTTCTTTACTCTTTTGAGTTAGTTTTGACTTAAGTTATTGCACTTGCACATACACTACACTTTCACACATCCACACATGCACTACACTACTGATCTAACTGATGACTCACACCGCATAGGTGTAGTGCCGGTAGAACGCGGGGGAACGGCGTTCCCATACTTCTCCAACGGGTGTTTTGTGTGTGTCAGTGTGTGTGTGCATGTCGAGCCAATAAAACGAGTGAAACTTGGCAACGTTGTCATTCGTCCTATATTTAAGGTGGGCTGAATTATTCACACTAGTGATGTGACGTTCGCGAACGACCCGAATCTATTGAACGGCTCTTTGCTATGAACGAAGGGAACCGAGTCCTACTTGAGAGCCGTTCGTTTTAATGTTGTGCCCAAATGTCACTGCCTGCCGCTCCCCCACCACACACACAGTGTAGACCTCCCTCCCTCCCTCTGCTAGTCCACTGAGCAGGGAGGATAGGTGCAATCGTTACGGGCGCATGCTGTAACTGGGTGGCCTGGGTGGGCGGACTCAGCTTAATATCAAAACGGGCTATCTGCCGACTTTCTGGGCAGCGAAGTGTTGCATGAATTGCATTCAAGGAAAACCAACTTTATTTACACAACACATTTCATAGAAGAAGTAAATTCACTGACTAAGCAGATAATATGGCGTCACCTTGTGTCATGTTTACAATGCAGATCATTGACATGAGGTCTGGAATATGAGTAATTTAGTGCTGCTGCAGTTCACCAAAATTAAATAGTGGTGGCTCTAAGATCAAATCTGATTCAAATCGTACCATATCATTATCCTAGTGATTTCGCAGATAAACAGTAGTGCACGCCCCCTAAAAAGAAGAAGAAAAAAAAAAGAACGAGGATCCGCTATTTTGAACGGCTCTCGGAAAGGAACGGAGCCATAAGATCCGGCTCCCTTCAAAGAGCCGTAATTCCCATCACTAATTCACACAGCATCAACTCGCGGCTTGAAGAAAGAAGGAAACATCCCACCTTAACTATAAGGTGGGCTGAATGATTCACACAGCATCAACTCGCGGCTTGAAGAAAGAAGGAAACATTCCACCTTAACTATATTTAAGGTGGGCTGAATGATTCACACAGCATCAACTCGTGGCTTGAAGGAAAAGGAAACATTCCACCTTAACTAGCTACAGCGCGGGGGAAACCTCAGTTTAATAAAAGCTATGCTGAAACAGCTACTGGCTTTTTCAGCATCAAAATATTTTTTTTTCCCCCAGTAGCCTACCTCACTTTAACAAGTAAAGATGAAAAAGGCAGCCAAACATCCTTTCATTTTTCAGACAAGCTGTTAAAAAGGTACGTTTACAAGCATGAAGAAACTGTTAAAAGCGTGTTTCTTTTCAACGCGCGGTTGAATCAAAAGTTAGCGTTAATCACCCCATTGCAATTTGCATCCAGAAAATCACACAAGTTGCACAAGGCATTGATCATCATTTGGCACGGCGGCCGGCATTTTTAGAATTTTGTGGTGAATTAATTAACCACAGAATTCTGTGGAAATGTAGTGGGAGTAAAATTAATTCACCACAGAATTCTGTGGAAATGTAGTGGGAGTAAAATTAATTCACAACAGAATTCTGTGGAAATGTAGTGGGAGTAAAATTAATTCACAACAGAATTCTGTGGAAATGTAGTGGGAGTAAAATTAATTCACAACAGAATTCTGTGGAAATGTAGTGGGAGTAAAATTAATTCACAACAGAATTCTGTGGAAATGTAGTGGCGTAAAATTGCCGGCCGCCGTGCCAAATGATGATCAATGCCTTGAGCAACTTGTGTGATTGCTGGTTGAGAGATTGTTTAGCTGTTTGTGTTGATAACTGACTGCTGAGTCTGCTCTGCTCTGCCCATATACGTCTTTTAGTTTCAGAGCTGCAAATGTCATGGGCTACAGACACAATTAGTTAAGTCGTGTGTCAGTGAGGTGCGTTCCCCCACTTCTCTAGATAGCACTACACCTCTGCTCACACCCCATTTGCACAGTAAAGTATACTTTGTTTAATTAGTTTAAAATAAATACATGTTTTTTGGCATTTACTCCTGTGTGTCGTCTCCCATATTTGTCATGATTGTGTCCGTTCATGACAAGATGGGGGCTCGTCACTCTAGTCTAGTTTATTGGTAGATTTGGTGGTTACTCCTAGGTTTTTTCTATCAATTGTTTCGATAAACTTAGGCGTTGTTTGTTTGTTCTTAAGTGGAAGAAATTGTTTGGGGGACACACATAGGAGTTGGTATTTTGTTTGGGGGGGGGGGGGGGGGGAGCATTATAGGAACCTTTTTTTTCTCTTCTCTCTCGGTGCAGGGGGGCAGCTGTTCTTATTTAAATTATTTATTTATTTATTTATTTATTTATTTATTTATTTATTTATTTATTTATTTATTTATTTATTTATTTATTTATTTATTTATTTATTTATTTATTTATTTGGCCATATTTGAGATCCGGGGCTTTTCCTAAAAGATCCGGGGCTATAGCCCCGAAAGCTCAGGCCTAACGACGCCCATGGGTTCAGCTCTATATAAGGAGAGACCAGCAGAGTGTCTCACACAGATCAAAATCACTCAAGCAGATTGAAGACCCTCAGCCAGACAGGACCACCTCTCTCTCTCTCTCTCTCTCCATGAAGATGCTGATGTCTCTCGTCCTTCTGGGGCTCCTCTGCTCCCTCCACCTCACATCTGCAGGTCAGTGCCTCTGTGGGATTTCATGGAGCTGCCAGCACAACTACATTGACGAGATGAAATATGACAAATGATGTTGTTGACGAGTGTGTTACTGTGTTCACAGCTACACATGGATCAGAATATACATCTATGGTCAACTGCTGTACAAAGTTGTCTCAAACAAGAATTCCATTGCGCAAAGTGAGCGAGATAACCTGGCCTGGAAGTCAATGTGAACTCAATGCAGTAATGTAAGTATTCAAGTCTACTGTAACTATACTCCAGCATTGATACTGGCTTTGCCAAGTGTGCTATTTTGACCTTTTTCTACCCTACACTGTGTGACCTTTAATGGTGTTTGGTGTGTGCTGTGTGTTTCTTATAGATTTACAACTACAACTGGAAAGAATATCTGTGTTGATCCCAACCAGCAATGGGTGCAGAATCATATCTCACACTTTGCGGCCACGACAGCAAAGGTCTAAAGAACCAGAGGCTATGAGTCAACTTCTACAGAAGCTGACGAAGGCTACAATCTAACTGCCGATGTGCATCTGTCAAGAAAATTTTAAATTGGCAAACATCATTGGATGCTGTTGCTTTGCATCATATATTTTCTTTCTTTTATTCTTTATGTATTTTATTTTCAATGTAGCTGTGATTGGCTGTTGTAACCCCTCAAGTGATGAGTATTACAAAGAAAAGCTATAGGATAGAATTGCTGCCTTTACTAATTATTACTGACATTGTTACTCTTAATATGTTTGCATTGGATTAGCGATGTTATAGCATGCCATTGTCCTCTTCAACGTTAATCAGCCCAGCTAGAGTTTCCTAAGTGTTCTGTGACAGGAGTGAACTGTGACAGGAGTGTTCTGTGACAGGAGTGATGTAGTGATATTTATAGGTGTGCATGTATTGGTGAGAGTAACATCCTTGGTTGCATCCTAAAGAGTGCTTAAGAATGATTGCAGTAATGACAAGTAACTATTTTCACGATAGTTATTGTAGTAGTTAGAAATATATGCCCATGACTATTACTTATTCACCATTAAATAAAAACTCAAATTGTTTGTATTTGGTGTTTTGCTCTCATGATTCTGGTGACCCACGAGACACTTTCATTAGTTTGGAGTTCTGCTGTGTTCCTGGTGAAACTAAATGGACTACACTACTAACCATAAAAGTAAAAATAAATAATGACATATTAATATTAATTACTACTACTGATGGAGAGAAGAAAGTTGTCCCAGTATCAGCAACTCATAGGCCTACTGTTATAACGGTTACTAAAGATTTCTAAATGAATAACAATGTAGACCATAGAGGAAGAGAGGGTTGAACACAGTTGCTGAGAAACCACTCTAGTCTGCATTGATTTCACAGCTGAGAAACATTCATACAAACTGATATGTAACCAACCATATTAGTGATTGATTGAATGATTGATTGATTGATTGATTGATTGATTGATTGATTGATTGATTGGTTGATTGATTGATTGATTGATTGTACCCAATACCATAGTAGGCTATGTTCTAAAAGAAACTCTGAATTTCTCAAATAAACTAAAGAAATACACTTGGGAAACAATGAACGTGTCATGCTCTTGTGTGTCTGTGTTTAAGTCTAAATCTCTCCCTACCCTGTTGAAAAACATACTGTATGGTAGTGGTACTGAATGGGTCACAATGCAAATGCTGAAGTCAGCCTCTAGGTGGTGATGTTGAATTTAAAACAAGGAATCTGCACTGCCACTCATTTTTGAACACAGTACAACTAAAACTGGTACAAAAACAGAGGATCACTGAAAACCACAAAAGCAAAAGAAACATGTTTATTACTGCATCCAAAACAAATGCTGTCTTCCAGGTCTTGTCTGAAGAAATTGGGTTCATTTGCTTGTTTTGGTTGATTAAATGGGTCTTTGGCCTAACTGGTGGTACTGCACAACCATTGGAAGTAAAATCACAGTGGCATTTACCACCGATGCCAAAACAGGCAGTTCTGCGAAGTTTTAATTACATTTTCTGATTTATGCAAATCATTCTAGTAAATCAGAGTTGTGGGAAGATTATTCAGGCTAAAGACAATGGAAAAAATCTCACACCATATGGTACAGTAGTACTCAGGCATCATCTTTAGATTGTATTAACTTTTTTTACACATTTTATCTTGATAATGTTTTAATAATTATTTCTTGCTTATAAAGCTGATATCAGGGACATTAGTGATAATAATATGCAGCACATAGCAGGTAGTGATGTAGGCCTAACAGGAAACCCCAGATACTGTGTTCACACTGAAAGAGATGCCACATTAAATTTATATATGGAAATTCTGTGATTTTTCTAATAAAAAAACAGCTCAGCTTTGATTGTGGTTCAAATCGTTTAACAATGAGTTAATTTATAATAATCGTAAGCATTCAGCACTGTTATAATACCATACTGTTGCAGATAAAACATTTAAAAAGCAATAAAATGCTACTGCAGCATATTTGGTTTCACTTTCAATTTTTACTTCCTCATCTCCTGCAGCCTTTCTCAGAAACATGCTTCCAGCCAGGCAGGATGCATGCAGCCCTTCCAATGAGAGATCCCTTTACCCTTTACTGTCATGCCCATCATATCATTGCTGCTAAACGCTAGTCTCACCACTGGCTGTGTCCCGGCTGCCTTCAAACATGCCGTGGTCCAGCCCCGAATAAAAAAGCCCAACCTTGATCCCTCTGTCCTCCCAAACTTCAGACCCATCTCCCAACTACCGTTTCTTTCAAAAGTCCTGGAACGCATCGTCTACTTGCAACTACAGTCATTTCTCGAGCAACACAACATCCACGAGAAATTTCAATCAGGTTTTAAACCTCGGCACAGCACAGAAACAGCCCTCCTCCGTGTTTTTAATGACCTCATCTTAGCCGCCGATGCTGGTAGCCCCTCTGTCCTGCTGCTCCTTGACCTCACGGCCGCTTTTGATACGGTGGATCACACGATCCTATTAGCTCGACTTGAGCACCATGTGGGCATCAGGGGCGTCGCCCTGGACTGGTTCCGGTCCTATTTAAGTAACCGGACTTTTTCCGTTCAGCTAGGAGACCTGTCCTCCGCTGTGGCCCCCCTTACCTGTGGGGTGCCACAAGGATCAATCTTGGGCCCCGCCCTCTTCCTGTTATACCTGCTGCCCCTAGGTCAGATCCTGGCAAAATTTAGCGTCTCCTTCCACTGCTTCGCTGATGATGTGCAGGTGTACCTTCCCCTAAAACCCACCCAAGGGGGAACTGCACTACAGCCTCTGCTGGACTGCCTGGCTGAAATCAAACTTTGGATGTCCAACAACTTTCTCACTCTTAACGGAAAAAAAACCGAGGTCATCATTTTTAACAGTGCCACCCCGGCCCCCCTTGTCGATGCTCTCTGCCCCCTGGGTTCTAACCTCTCCACCTCGGTTAGGAACCTTGGGGTTATATTTGATAGCGCTTTTAAATTCGACAAGCAGATCAACTCAGTAGTTAAAAACAGCTTTTATCACCTTCGGCTGCTGGCTAAGACGAAGGCCTACCTCTCCCAGGCAAACCTGGAGAGGGTTATTCACGCCTTCGTCACCACACGTATTGACTACTGCAACGCACTTTATGTGGGGATTGATCAGTCCTTGCTCCGCCGCCTACAGCTCGTTCAGAACGCGGCTGCACGCCTCCTTACGAGGACAAAAAAGCGCGAGCACATCACCCCAGTCCTGTCCTCGCTCCATTGGCTGCCTGTGCGCTTTCGCATTGATTTTAAATTATCCCTGACCGTCTTTAAAGCCCTCAATGGCCTGGCCCCTCCCTACATTTCCGAGCTGCTGCACCGCCACACCCCCTCCAGAGCTCTTAGATCGGCCGACCTATCGCTGCTGGTGGTGCCCAGAACCAAACTAAAAACTAGGGGGGACAGAGCCTTTGCGGCAGCTGCCCCAAAACTCTGGAACAGTCTCCCCCTACACGTTCGTGCTGCCCAGACCCTGGAGGTTTTTAAATCGCTCTTAAAAACCCACCTGTTCTCCCTGGCTTTCCCCCCTACTTAGCCATCGTTAGGTCCCTGGCATTTATCGTTTTATTGCTTTTATTGTCTTATTGTTTTATCTTTTTGATTTTAATTGTCATCATATATGCACTTTGTATTATGTTGCTCTCAATTAGTATTTTTGCACTTTACTTATTTACATCTGTGCACTTTACTCCCCGCCTGTGAAGCACTTTGGTTCGGCTGCCGCTGTATGTAAATGTGCTATATAAATAAAGTTGACTTGACTTGACTTGACTTGACTTGACTTTACCTTTATCTTATAATAGAGATATGAACAATCTTTGACTCGCTCCATCTCTTCCTCTCTACCCATCTTCCTATCAAATGTACACTGTACAAACAAGTATTCAAACACTTTGTACACCGGCACAATGTGTCATTTAAAATGTTAAAAAGAAGCAGGCCCTAGGGTCAGGCTGGGCCCCGGGCCCCCTCATGCTCAGGCCAGAATGCAGGGCTCTACAGTTCAATTAAATTAAATTTCGAACAAGACTGGCCAATTGAATTAGACGAGCCATAGCATTTTAATGGTCCCCATGGTCACATGAGTTCAGACATCTCAGCTTCATTTGACACTGCTGATAGCCATTGTGATGACCCATCCTGTTTGTGTCTGGTCTTAATTCTGTTCTCTGTTCATGTGCAGGAGGAGGGGACCAGCCTGCAGGGGTGTGCCTAGATGAGGAGGCACACCTGACTCCAATTCAATCAGGAGAGGCCAGTTGGTAGGATTAGACAAACTTTATTTAGCAATCGGCGTGCATGGCAAATGCTTTGGCGCTTGACTCCATTGGCCAGTGGCGCTGTCCATTGGCCAGTGGCGCTGCTCGCTCTTGAGGCAGAGGAGGGCGCCTGCATGGGCTAGGAGACCCCCCCCTCCATTGGCCAGTGGCGCTGCTCTTGAGGCAGAGGAGGGCGCCTGCATGGGCTAGGAGATCCCCCCCCCGTGGGGGATCGGGAGTCAAGACTCGTTGGTGGTGGACTGGGGAGGTGGGTGGGGCAAAACAACGCTTCGGAGGCCGGCTTCAAGGGAGATGGACTGCCGTGGGCTGCTGCTGCTATGATCGGCCAGAGAGAGAGAGGTGACGTAGAACCCTTGCTATATATATGAGGATTAACTGACGTCATGTTTGACGTCATAGCAGGCGTCATACTAGGATTTTTTGACCACGTTGAGATCGGATTACGCGTGAGTGGCCTTCTGCTTGAACCAGGGGCGGTTTTAGCATCAGAGCTTTGGGTGGGCTCAGCCCACCCAAAGGTCATGGACCACTGAACCCCTAGGGGGGTCCGGGGGCATGCCCCCCCGGGAGAAAATTTTGTACAGTTTCAAGTAAAAATGGATCAAACTGGCACACTTTGAGATCAAAATGAAGAGACTAGATCTATGAAGAACTACACACATCAATATCTTCTTTACCGTTCTGTGGTTTTACAGCAATGAAAAAATAATTGTTTCCCTATACAGTATATACTATATATAGATAGATAGATAGATAGATACTTTATTGATCCTTTGCAGGAAATTCATGTGTCACGTAATGCAGCTACATTCAACATGTCAGGACAAAAACAGGAAAAACATGAGGACATCGAAAACATGCAGCAGGGCACACAAAAAGTACTATCAAGCACTAAGAAAAAGGTGCAGCAAATAATAATGTCAATAACACTAAAGTGCAAATTCTTGCATAAAGTGACTTACAGTATCTAGATAAAGAACAGGCACCACTGGCCAACAAGATAAAAAAAATATAATATAAACAACAACATCCACACACAACCACTCACAAGCACACACACGCGCGCACACACACACACACACACACACACCCACACACACACACACACACACACACACAGCAAAAAACCTACAGTAAAAATAATAATAATAATATATATATATATATATATATATATATATATATATATATATATATATACACCCCAGTACATTGCACAGTTATCTAAAGTGCAGGGAAGTGCATATAGCAGCATATAAAGACATTATTTAATGTGTTGATTAAACAACCTAATAGCAGCTAACAGGAAGGACTTTCTGTAACGTTCAGTCCTGCACTTGGGTGGGATCAGCCTACGACTGAAGGTGCTCAGCTGAACCACCTCCAGGGCATGGAGTGGGTGAGCTGGATTGTTCATGATGGAGTGGAGTTTGGAGAGCATTCTCCGCTCTGCCACCTGCTGGATTTGCTCCAGCTCAGTCCCAGAGGTGGAGCTCGCCTTCCGGATGAGTTTATTGACTCTGTTCTTGTCAGCGGAGCGAGCACCCTCCCCCCAGCACACCACCCCAAAGAACAGAGCACTGGCCACCACCGACTGGTAGAAAGAACACAGTAGGGGCCTGCAGATGTTAAAAGATCTCAACCTTCTTAAAAAATACAGACGGCTTTGACCTTTCTTATACAGCGCCTCCATGTGGGCAGACCAGCCCAGCTTGTTGTCCAGCTGGACTCCAAGATACTTGTAGTTGGAGACAAGCTCCACCTCTGACCCCTGGATGTTCACAGGTACTGGTTTGGGCCTCTTCCGCCCAAAGTCCACCACCATCTCTTTGGTCTTTGAGGTGTTGAGCTGTAGATGGTTTTCTTTACACCAGACCACAAAGTCATCAATTGTGGCCCTGTACTCCCCCTCCCGCCCCCCCTCAATACATCCAACAACTGCCGAGTCGTCTGAGAATTTCTGGAGAAAACAACTGTCTGAGTTGTAACGAAAATCAGATGTATAAAGAGTAAAAAAGAAAGGGGAAAAAACAGTTCCTTGTGGAGCCCCCGTGCTGCTCATTATTTTCTCAGAGACACAGTTTTGGAGGCGCACATACTGCGGTCTACAGGTAAGGTAGTCCTTGATCCAAGAAGTAAGTGCTGGCTCCACCTGCATCCTCCTCATCTTCTCACACAGCAGCCCTGGCTGGATTGTATTGAAAGCGCTGGAAAAGTCAAAGAAAGTAATCCTCACCGTTGCATCAGAAGTGTCAAGATGTGCAAGGGCCCGCTGGTGCATGTATATAAGTGCATCCTCCACTCCGATGCGAGGGAGGGGGTGGGGTGGGGTAGGACTGGAGGGGGGGAGGGTGGGGCACAGACAGTGGACACGATGGGGTGGGACTGGAGATCCATGAAGGCGGTGGGGTGGGGGTGGAGGGGGTGGGGTGGGGCACAGACAGTGAACACGATGGGATAGGAATGTCAAATCTGTTGAAGAACATATTCAGGTCTTTTTGCATACAGGTTACTATGGTAGAATTATGCTTGCATAAATAATACCAAAATCACTTCAGGGGAGTTTCAAGTAAAGTAACATTTTGCTTTGTAGGCAAAACAGAAGTAAAATTAAATCAAAAGGGAACTTCCTAACTTATTCCTAGCTGGAATAATATTCCGACAAGATAATAATATACTGTAAGCACTAAAGCAGGAGTTTGCAGTCAACGGGCCCTATTCTCCCACAAGCCTTCGGCGCTAAAACGGGCCTTAACGTGCCTTGCGCCTGTTTTGGGACGATATCAATATGGCTTTACGCTGCCAAATGTGCTTTAGGCCGAATGGGCGTGGCGCAGTCCCAGAATGGGCCAAAGTGGGCGTGTCGGCGCTAAATACCGGCGTACTGCTATCTTCCGACCTGGCGTACATTTAGTGCTTTGCGCTTTTGAAAACCAGGCCTATTCAGAGTGCGCCAGTTGCGCAGAGCGCTCCCCTCTGGCTCTCTCCCTCCCCTCTGGCTCTCTCCTCTGTCACCCTTCTCTGTGTCACTCTCTCCCTCTCTCCTCAGTCTGCCAGGCAAAATACCGACTGTCTCTGACTCCCTCGCTCAGAGTCCCATAGAAAAAATAAGCTGTAAGTTCACTGCAATGTGAATGTCCCAACATGCATTGTGCTTCTCCATTTCGCTACTAAATAGCAACCAAATTAGCCGAAAACCTATATTAAGGGAGGATCTAAATAATGTGTAATGGTAAGACAACCTCCAATTGTAGAACATTTCAATATTGGACCAAATAAAACATCGAAATGAAAACACCACCCTATGTGAAACATATATGTCCTACTGGGGCTATAAATATCCCTTGTCGATTTAACGTGATTTAGATAAGTGACAGCGGAACGCGCTTCGGAAGCTTCTACTGTCATCTGCTATACTGTGATGTCCGCTCCAATAACTTGGCCCTACTCCACATTTAGTTTTACAATAAAAACACATTTATGCAATGACTTTACATAATGTAGGCTATATTTATGTGCATCATCCTTCCTGCAGCAGGCGAGAGAAAATGATATCTTTCTGGACAAACTTTCACCAATCTAATAGGCTATATTTTTCTAGCTGATGCATTTAGAACATTCTTTTCACTTTGATCTTGCTATAGTGTAGCGTATTTACATGCTTGCAGTATTTAAACTGCAGTTAGATTGGTTTGAGAAGCATAATAATATGGAATAATAGCCTATAATGGAGACAGACAAGACTGGATGAAGGGAGGGGGGGGGGGCAGAGCGCTTGGCTTTCGTCTGGTTTTGCGGGACCAGTGGAATTGTAGCTAAAAAGGCAAGCGTGCGATTCGTTTATTGCAGTTATCCAATGAGCATGACGGTGCATAATTTTACGCTTAAAAGGCATGGTTGTAATGCTTTAGGCTGCGTGTAGCACCAGCACGACGATATCAAGTGCGCTGGTCCACGCCCACTGATTTGCGCTGCGCCAGGCGCTCGGCCTAGAAACAGCGCCGATGCAACGATAGGGGGCTTCAACTAGTTGAAATTAATATGTGGCAGTATTTGTGGGTGTCAAAATCTATGTAGGGTGTACCAATGTACACCCTATGTACTTTAATTTTGAACAACAGCACTACAACGGTGGCATTACAAATGGTATTATGAAATTATTGTGGGGAAAAAAAAGAATGCCACTTTTTTTCATGAACTTTAAGCAGAAAATAAAAAAATAGTTTTAAAGCAAAAATAAATAATAAATAAAGATCATTTTAACATTGGCTCAACCAGCCCATCTTACTGACCACCAGGGGTCCTGGTCCTTAATCCCTTTTTATTACTACCATGCCACTGGTACTGTACACAAACAAGGCTGTTTAAATATCTGCCTTGCACTCCCTTAGAGGGAAATAACAAGCCTGTAAGAACTTTTATTGAGATACTGAACTAATATCACAGCAAGACATAAGTGATGCCATGCACGCATGTTAAGCTATCGTCATCATCACGTCAGACAGGCTGTGTAAAGCAGCCACTTGCAATTCTGAAGGGCTTAATTTCATCCAGATAACAAGGGACCCGTTTGAAAATGTTTGTCACTTATGCCATATGTTTCTCAAAAAACATCGCATCCATTTACACCCGCTTTACTGCGAGCTAGCATGACATGGCTGGCTGGTGCCATGGTAGCCTACCTACCTTCCTCCAGTCCACCTGTTTGTCTGGCAGGCACAGCAACAAGTTCTTTTGTTTAGCCTACGAAACAACGTTACGTGCTAATTTGCATATCAATATGCGCTAATTAAGTAACTACTAACGACTCTGACTGCTCAATGCTCACCTCAGTTTCATTGATCATGAGTGGGGAGAACGATTGTGTGGACTGTGGAGGACCACTTCGCTGCTGTAGCCTACTGTGTGTGTGACCTGTGTGAAGTGATGTGGGATTAGGCAGATAGATGGAGGAGGGAGCGCCTACGCAGCCGCGGTTCTAGAAACTTTTCGGGTGGGCTGAACCCCCCTAAATTTTTGTCTCAGCCCACCCTAAGAACATAGAGGGGGGGGGAAACACGCACACAGGGCATTGAGTGTAGTCAGAAACTGCTACTAATGACCACCATGGATTTGGAGAGGAGAAGAAAAGAAAAAAAAAAAAAAAAAAAAAAAATTTGCCTCTATTTTTTTGGGTGGGCTGAGACTATTTTTGGGTGGGCTAAAGCCCACCCAAAAACGGCCTAGAACCGCCCCTATGGTCTGGAGACCTCACTTCAATCAGGAGAGGCCAGTTGGTAGGATTAGACAAACTTTATTTAGCAATCGGCGTGCATGGCAAATGCTTTGGCGCTTGACTCCATTGGCCAGTGGCGCTGCTCTTGAGGCAGAGGAGGGCGCCTGCATGGGCTAGGAGATCCCCCAAAAGGAAGATCTGATTACCGGAGGTTAATTGAGATCTGCAGGCGCCAGTAGTTGATTGCACTATTCCGGCCTTCAACCTTTTTAGCGACTTACAGCTATTTGCGGCTGGCGCTCCCAACTCGGTCGGGCACCTCGCGATAGCGCTTCCCAGCTTGGCCTACCTGGCCGCCTTGGCGCTTCGCGATCGTACTTTCCGGCCTTCGACCTTTTTAGCGACTTACAGCTATTTGCGGCTGGCGCTCCCAACTTGGTCGGGCCTTCGATCTTGCTTTTCCTGCCTTCGACCTTTTTAGCGACTTACAGCTATTTGCGGCTGGCGCTCCCAACTCGGTCGGGCACCTCGCGATAGCGCTTCCCAGCTTAGCCTACCTGGCCGCCTTGGCGCTTCACGATTGTACTTTTCATGCCTTCGACCTTTTTTAGCGACTTACAGCTATTTGCGGCTGGCGCTCCCAACTCGGTCGGGCACCTCGCGATATCGCTTCCCAGCTTAGCCTACCTGGCCGCCTTGGCGCTTCGCGATTGTACTTTTCCGGCCTTCGACCTTTTAGCGGCTAACGGCTATTTGCGGCCGGCGCTCCCAACTCGGTCGGGCCTTCGATCTTGGTACATTAGAATTTAGCTTGGCGCTTCCCGGCTTGGCCTACTTGGCTGCCTTGGCGCGACTACCCTGACTTTCTGCTCTCTCTTTCTCTTCCCCCCCCCAAAAATGAGCCGGGGAGTTTACTGCGCCTTGCTGGCGCCGTGCTTTCGGGGGGCCACCACCAACGAGACATTTTCTTCATCGGCACGGAAGTCCGGGACATTGTTTGTTGCCATGCTCACCGATTTAAGGGAGGAGGGTTCTTTGGGCCGCCGGTATGGCCGCCTGCTCCGGGCGGATGTAGCTGGAGAATGCCGATGACGACCAGCGGCCCATTTGCTGGAGGGAGGCGGAGGACACTCCTTGCTCGGCGGCCGAGGTGGCCGCTCCGATCCTGAAGGAGTGGCTGGAGTAGTTCTTTGTCGGGAGGTTGCATTGCTGGAGCGTTTGCTTGAGGTGCAGGGTGAACCAGGATCTTGTCATGTGGTGACAAGGTGCGATGAGGAACAGGGGGGCCGAGGGGCCGGTCCGAGGCCTGAGCCTGACGTAGTGAGCCATGGACGAGAAGGGGCAGAGGGGGGAATTGTTCCGGGCGATGACGATGTGCCGATGAGGGCCAGCGGCCCGTTTGCTGGAGGGAGGCGGAGGGCACTCCTTGCTCGGCGGCCGAGGTGGTCGCTCCGATCCTGAAGGAGTGGCTGGAGTAGTCCTTCGTCGGGGGTTGCATTGCTGGAGCGTCTGCTTGAGGTGCAGGGTGAACCGGGATCTTGTCGTGTGGTGACAGGGTGCGATGAGGAGCAGGGGAGCCGAGGGGCCGGTCCGAGGCCTGAGCTTGACGTAGTGAGCCATGAACGAGAAAGGGCAGAAGGGGGCTAGTGCCTTCCTGTATGCTATTGTGTGCTGGGGCAGCGGGGCTCTCTGGCTGCGGTGTCAGAGAAGAGAACGTTGTCCAGGCTACGCTCCATCGTGAACAATGACTCGCGCCCACTCCACGGCGTGCTAGTCGAACGCAGGAGTACGTTCAGTGAGAGACTGATTCCACCTAGATGCAGTACGGAGAGGCACAGGAAATCATTCCTGCCTGTGGCCATTAGTCTATTTAATGCCTCTCTTAAAGAGCACCTCGGAGACGCTCAGTCTCCCTGAGACTGAGCCAGCCGATAGGTTAACTGTGCCTGGCTGAGCCACGTGTGGCGTATAGGGCAAGCCGACTTAATATAGTCCAGGGTGCAATAATGATAATTGACACGGAATGTATACTTACCTGACGTGTTTTGTATTTTGCTACTTAGACATTCCACTTATTTTTGCTTCTAGCGCATTTACTAGTTATTCTATGCTATGTTGTGTTTTTTTTTCTTTTTTTTTTCTGCTTATTGCTTAATATTGCATTTGCGTTGCATTTACTACTGTTTATTTTGTTTTAAGCTATGTGTGTACTGTGAGCGAGCTACTGTAACCTGTCCCGATTTCCCCTCGGGGATCATTAAGTCATTCTGATTCTGCTTCTGAAGAAATGCCAGAGGCATTTTACTTTGAAATTCGTTAAGAACAGGAGGTGGTGTATTAAGACCGGGTAGCTTAACACGGAAAGACGTCAGCATTCCCTGGGCCGTCTGGCTTCGGTCCGAAGTTATGCAGTAACACTCATTCTAGCTGATGCTCAGACAAGCTCTGTGGGCCAGGGGTGTTAGAATGGCCCCTTGCGTGGTTATTATTATTATTGTTGTAATTATTATTATTATAATTATTATTATTATTGTGACTCCCGCTGGCCATTTGCCAGAAGCGATTTCCGCTTAGGCGTCGGAGATAGGCAGGCTGAGATGCCCGCTGGGTAGAATAGTCAGATCACGGGCCAAATAACTTGTCAGTCAGGGCGACTTACAGCTCTTTGCGGCAGGCACTCTCGACTTTTGGCGACTTACAGCTCTTTGCGGCAGGCACTCTCGACCTTTTGGCGACTTACAGCTCTTTGCGGCAGGCACTCTCGACTTTTGGCGACTTACAGCTGAGTCTGGTATTATGAAGGTGTCGTCGAGCTCCGAGTGCAGCTTGCCTTCGACCTTTTGGCGGCTTACAGCTCTTTGCGGCAGGCACTCTCGACTTTTGGCGACTTACAGCTCTTTGCGGCAGGCACTCTCGACTTTTGGCGACTTACAGCTCTTTGCGGCAGGCACTCTCGACTTTTGGCGACTTACAGCTCTTTGCGGCAGGCACTCTCGACCTTTTGGCGACTTACAGCTCTTTGCGGCAGGCACTCTCGACTTTTGGCGACTTACAGCTCTTTGCGGCAGGCACTCTCGACTTTTGGCGACTTACAGCTCTTTGCGGCAGGCACTCTCGACTTTTGGCGACTTACAGCTCTTTGCGGCAGGCACTCTCGACCTTTTGGCGACTTACAGCTCTTTGCGGCAGGCACTCTCGACTTTTGGCGACTTACAGCTGAGTCTGGTATTATGAAGGTGTCGTCGGGCTCCAGGAAGGCGGGGTAGGTTCTGCCCGCGTTTTTTTTTTTTTTTTTTAAGATTGTTGTTCAAATGAACCCCCTCAGATCGGCTAAAGTTAAGAAGTTATCATTGTCATCATCACGGAAGCTTCCTAATTTAATTTATCAGTCACCATCAGTCACGTGGGGTCACTGGGGACCCAGAGGTAGAAAATAAACAAACTCAGCTGCGTGTAACAGCAAAGATAATTGAGAATGAGAAGGCAAGAGTATATAGTGCCTTTTTGAAAACAGCGCTGCGGCCATTTTGGCCTGGAATACGGCTCCTTGCTGGGGCAGAAGCTTAGTCTCCAAAATGGCGGATTGGCTGTGTGCTGTCGCATCTTTACAATAAAAGGTCTCTGGTTGCCGTAAACCTCCGTTTCACAAACACCACAAGAAGAAGAGAGACAGCTACTTTTCACGCTCTGTTTTGGATTAAGAGGATGTCCTGAAGTGTGACGGTGGATTAAAGACTTGATGACAAAACGTCATGTGATCTGGTGGATTATAGTCTTCGTGACAGAAAGAACAGGACACCCGATGGATCGACGTTACATGGATGCGGGTTTTACTGCCGAGTGCGACCCTCTGCTCAACTGCATGTAACGTCAAACCTCTATCGTCCATGTATTCCTGGGAGTGCTTATTCCCCTCGTGAATGGACCACCTTACGTCGCTGGATTTGGAAGGGAAAGCAGACTGCACTACACTTCAGCTGTCGCCGCCAGAATGAACCGTTCGCCCCATGGACCTCTCGGTCTGCCCGGAGTGCCCGAGATGCTACGGCAACTCCAGCTTCAGCGCTTCTCCAAGCCGGTTCCCGACCAGGAAGTACGTGGCGTCTCGCGGCGGCCCCGCGGCCTGCATTTCCCCGGCGGCTCCCGGCTCTCGGGGCAGCCGCCTCCACTGGTCTTCGCCCGCGGCCTCTCGCACGTCCGCGCCGAGCGGCCTCTCCCTCCGGCACGCTCGCACGCGTTTTTGGGCGTCCACGGCGCGGCGCTTCGTCCTCTGTACACGGGCCGTCGCAGTGGCGCGCCCCGTGCCACGGGAACGCGCGCTGGGCCTTCTCGTCGGGGCCATGCTGGCAGCCCGTGGTCCGGTCGCTTCGCCAACGTCCTCGTCAGACACCTCGGAAGGCAAGTACGCTCCGTGGCCGGTCCGGGACAGGGGACCGGTGTCTAAGCTGCCGTCACGGTCCGTGGGCTGCTCCGGCTCGGAACTCGACATGCCAGGAATGGGAATATCCACGGGTAGAGAAGGCCCGTGGGTGCTGATTCGGTCTGCGGATCTGGTGCAAAACAACGCTTCGGAGGCCGGCTTCAAGGGAGATGGACTGCCGTGGGCTGCTGCTGCTATGATCGGCCAGAGAGAGAGAGGTGACGTAGAACCCTTGCTATATATATGAGGATTAACTGACGTCATGTTTGACGTCATAGCAGGCGTCATACTAGGATTTTTTGACCACGTTGAGATCGGATTACGCGTGAGTGGCCTTCTGCTTGAACTATGGTCTGGAGACCTCACTTTGGCTCAGGAGTATTTAAGCAGGCTGGTCACGGCCATTCGGTCTCTCTCCCCTGCCCAGGAAACATTGTTTGTTCTTTACTCTTTTGAGTTAGTTTTGACTTAAGTTATTGCACTTGCACATACACTACACTTTCACACATCCACACATGCACTACACTACTGATCTAACTGATGACTCACAGGTGTAGTGCCGGTAGAACGCGGGGGAACGGCGTTCCCATACTTCTCCAACGGGTGTTTTGTGTGTGTCAGTGTGTGTGTGCATGTCGAGCCAATAAAACGAGTGAAACTTGGCAAAGTTGTCATTCGTCCTATATTTAAGGTGGGCTGAATTATTCACACTAGTGATGTGACGTTCGCGAACGACCCGAATCTATTGAACGGCTCTTTGCTATGAACGAAGGGAACCGAGTCCTACTTGAGAGCCGTTCGTTTTAATGTTGTGCCCAAATGTCACTGCCTGCCGCTCCCCCACCACACACACAGTGTAGACCTCCCTCCCTCCCTCTGCTAGTCCACTGAGCAGGGAGGATAGGTGCAATCGTTACGGGCGCATGCTGTAACTGGGTGGCCTGGGTGGGCGGACTCAGCTTAATATCAAAACGGGCTATCTGCCGACTTTCTGGGCAGCGAAGTGTTGCATGAATTGCATTCAAGGAAAACCAACTTTATTTACACAACACATTTCATAGAAGAAGTAAATTCACTGACTAAGCAGATAATATGGCGTCACCTTGTGTCATGTTTACAATGCAGATCATTGACATGAGGTCTGGAATATGAGTAATTTAGTGCTGCTGCAGTTCACCAAAATTAAATAGTGGTGGCTCTAAGATCAAATCTGATTCAAATCGTACCATATCATTATCCTAGTGATTTCGCAGATAAACAGTAGGCTAGTGCACGCCCCCTAAAAAGAAGAAGAAAAAAAAAGAACGAGGATCCGCTATTTTGAACGGCTCTCGGAAAGGAACGGAGCCATAAGATCCGGCTCCCTTCAAAGAGCCGTAATTCCCATCACTAATTCACACAGCATCAACTCGTGGCTTGAAGAAAGAAGGAAACATCCCACCTTAACTATAAGGTGGGCTGAATGATTCACACAGCATCAACTCGCGGCTTGAAGAAAGAAGGAAACATTCCACCTTAACTATATTTAAGGTGGGCTGAATGATTCACACAGCATCAACTCGTGGCTTGAAGGAAAAGGAAACATTCCACCTTAACTAGCTACAGCGCGGGGGAAACCTCAGTTTAATAAAAGCTATGCTGAAACAGCTACTGGCTTTTTCAGCATCAAAATATTTTTTCCCCCCCAGTAGCCTACCTCACTTTAACAAGTAAAGATGAAAAAGGCAGCCAAACATCCTTTCATTTTTCAGACAAGCTGTTAAAAAGGTGCGTTTACAAGCATGAAGAAACTGTTAAAAGCGTGTTTCTTTTCAACGCGCGGTTGAATCAAAAGTTAGCGTTAATCACCCCATTGCAATTTGCATCCAGAAAATCACACAAGTTGCACAAGGCATTGATCATCATTTGGCACGGCGGCCGGTATTTTTAGAATTTTGTGGTGAATTAATTCACCACAGAATTCTGTGGAAATGTAGTGGGAGTAAAATTAATTCACCACAGAATTCTGTGGAAATGTAGTGGCGTAAAATTGCCGGCCGCCGTGCCAAATGGCACGGTTGGGTTTTCTTCAGTGGGGGAGGTTAAGGGAGGGGGAGTTTGGCCGGCCGATGAGGCTGTGCTAAGTACGCCTGAACAACTCTGAAGCATTAAAAGCTTTACCCAAAGTACTTGGACACTTGGATGAGACAAAAAGGAATGAGTTGGTCCAGGCCCGGCTCCAGACCCAAGTTACAGAGGGGGCCTGCCACTAGCTTGGGGGGGCCAAGCTACCCAAGGGGGGTCCGCGGGGATTCTCCCCCGGAAGAAGATTTTGTACATTTTAAAGTAAAATTCGTCAACCTGGTGCATTTGAGAGCAAAATGAAGAGGCTAAATCTGTGAAGAACTACACACATCTCTAATGTGTTGTGACTTTACAAATAATTAGGCCTAAACAATTAATATTAAGTGTATTTACACATTGTGCACAAATTGCATTCATTCAAAGGCGTTGGAAGCACGGTGCGGTGGGCGCTGCAGCACCCCCTGGTGGCAAGAGATGTATTTTTATTTTATTTTTATTTTTTTGTTTTACAGTGCACCTGAACGCAACATGCAAAATACCCGCTGAATAAGTGTCCAAATGTTCATGTAATTCTGGCCAATACTCCACTTCTGTTATAACATTTCAGTCTGGAAGATATAATCTTTATGACTACCTTAAAAGGCTAAATGAATAGCTTAGAAAATGAATAGCACCGGGGGCCCATGGTACTATTAATCCGGCCCTGGATATATCGGAGGAATAGCAGGTAGGCTATCACTGTCCCTGAGTCCTGAGGGTAAATTGAGTAATGCTGCAGAGAAGAGGAGAAGACACTGAATAATGACATCACAACAGTATAATCCTAATGTTAATTTAAAATTTAATATTCCTCTAAATATGGCTAAAAGTCCAAAAAGGGTGGGAGAGAGAATGAGGATTCCAACACAGCAGTGGGAGCAAGTGGTGACATGGAGGTGAGTGAGAAAAGGTGACTGAATAATGACACAACAGTCTAATCTTAATATTAATATTCCTCTAATCTGGCGACAAAGTGGCCAAATTTTTTGTCGCCCTATGGGCGCCGTCAGCCGTCCCCCCCAATGTTGAATCGGTGGCAGCACCCCCTACCTAAAAGTACTTCCAACGCCCTTGCATTCATTGTGACAAATTTACAATAGTTAATATCCAGCCAGAATCATTGCAAATGGATGTTCAAAGTAACAGTTAGCAATAGCATTCAGTTAATCAATGCCTAATGACAGCCAGATTCCATGTTAAACTTTAAAACAGAAAAACGGAAAAACGTTTACCAAAAAAAAAAAAAAAAAAAAAAAAAGGGGGTTTTTTTTTTTTTTGGAATGGGGGGGCCAGTTTGTTGAATGGGGGGGCCCGGCCCGGTCAGGCCCGCCCCTAGCGCCGGGCCTGAGTTGGTCTCTATGGTTAATAGCTATCCTTCCCCTTACCTTTCTAATCCCCCTACCTTTCTAAAGAAAATGTAATGGCTGATGCCCTCTCGCGTGTATTCTAGGGTAGTGCTCTGATCTATTTCCTACAGTTGAACTGTATATATTTGTTGGTTCCTATATGTGTCAATTTACTGTGACTCACCCCTCTTAAAAATGTTACTGCAGGTATCAAGGTTGCAGAGGTGGTGATTGGAAGGATGGGTCAGGTATCAGTATGATTGATGGGTAACTGTGAAGTTAAATTAAAAGTTACGGAGTACCTGCTTGGTCTCCGGTCTTATGGGGGGGGGGGGGGGGTGTGATGACCCATCCTGTTTGTGTCTGGTGTTAATTCTGTTCTCTGTTCATGTGCAGGAGGAGGGGACCAGCCTGCAGGGGTGTGCTTAGATGAGGAGGCACACCTGACTCCAATTTGGCTCAGGAGTATTTAAGCAGGCTGGTCACGGCCATTCGGTCTCTCTCCCCTGCCCAGGAAACATTGTTTGTTCTTTCCTCTTTTGAGTTAGTTTTGACTTAAGTTATTGCACTTGCACATACACTACACTTTCACACATCCACACATGCACTACACTACTGATCTAACTGATGACTCACACCCCATTTGCACAGTAAAATATACTTTGTTTAATTAGTTTAAAATAAATACATGTTTTTTGGCATTTACTCCTGTGTGTCGTCTCCCATATTTGTCATGATTGTGTCCGTTCATGACACCATGGCAAAGTGGATGTATCCGATTGTGATAGATAGATAAAAGAGAATTGCATCAAGGGAATGTTGTAGGCCTAAAAAAAGAGCAACAAACTGTCATTAATGCCACATTTAATATGTAAATTCAGTGCTATTTCTGCAACAAACAGTTTGGCTTTGATTGTGGTTCATTTGACAATGAGTTATAATAATAATAAAATAAAAAAATTGTAAGCATAGATATTTGCAATAGCAAATTAATGCTATTGCAGCATATTTTGTTGAATAATTTTCACTTCCTCATATCTCCTGCATCGTTTCTCAGAAGCGAGCATTATTCTCCTCAGAGGAAAAATCCATTTCCATTTCCAATGAACTCATGGGGAAGCTTGAATACATGACATTTAGCAACACATTTCTCCACGTGCAAACTTATACATATCTCACAACATAACTTTTAATTTATTGGGGAAAAGATCGATTGATGTGCTGCTCACAAATAAGCATATATCAGAATCTAAGGCCATGTTCACATTACAGGCAAATCTGATTTGCTGATGAAGTCATTAATCATCATTATCTTGATTGGTTTCCCAAATCTGATTTGGGAGTGTGTCCGCACTGCCACAAATTTGATTCTCAAGTCGGATCTGTGAGTCCAGACCTAAACAGCCTATCTGCATGGGTTGCTATGGTAATGACGTGGGCGTCAGTAAATACATACGTTGGTGACGTGGTTTTCCTGAGCAGAAGCATTTGATGACGAGTTGCGAGTGACTTTCAAATCAGATTTGGTGGATCTGTGCGTCCGCACTGAAGTCACATCAGTCAAAAGCACATTTGAAGCAGATTGGAAACTACCTCCATATGTGGTTTGGGACAAGTGACACAAATCAGACTTGGAGCGTCCAGAGACTCCAGACTCATAAAACCAATCTGGATAAAGTCATTAAGGTCACTAAAGTTCACAAATCAGATTTGGCCTCCTAGTCTGAACATGGCCTAATATTCAAAGTTGAATACACAATCATGCCATGCTTTGGCAGTGTTCGAGTCCGAGTGACCAAAGAATAGTCCCAGTCGAGTCCCCATTACCTGAGTCCGAGTCCGGAGTTAGCCTACTGAACATGAGCGTGAATCCACATGTAGGTGGAACACATGTGCCTTGCCCTACCCTGCCACACAATTGAATAATATCATGGTATTAATATAGCTATCAATATCTTATGCCAAAGTATTTGGGGCTATTACAAAAAACGAACCAAAAAAAGTCCTCGCGTCTCCAACTTTTGAGACTGAGTGAATGCTCGAGTCCAAGTCCGAGTTATCATTATCAGCCTTAACCCCTCTCCCGAGACCCGGGTCCCCTGTCAGCCTGGGCCACAGCATGGCCGATCCGTGCGGCCGCACGCCGGCGACCTGATCGCCAGGTCTCGGCATGCCAGGGTCCCCTAAGATGCACGCAAGCAAAAACTATAGAGAGCATCTTACGATGAGACCACACCAGCCACGACGCCGCAACGTGAAACGAATGTGGGCCAGGGGCGTAAATTGGGGGGCCAATGTGGAGGAGCCGGGCCCCTTGCTCGGATCACAACCAAAAAAATTTGAACTCTGCCTCGATTTTGATGTCAACTACACACCTGTAAAGTTTTTTTGGCTGCATCTTGCCCGGTTTTGACGCTATATCGCACTTGCAAAATCTGTCCACAGACAGACAGCCATATAATAAACACCTGGCAAGTACTCAAAACCGCTTCGGTGGTAGTTCCCTCTACAATTAGGTGTCTCCAGGACCACATTTTGCCCTGAGGACATGACACATGCAGACTCACGAAGTGGAAAAAGTCAAACAATACCAGCCGACGCTGGTCACAGCTGGCAACTATCCCAAAAGCTATCTTTATAAAACGTGAAAAAACAACACAAATGTGGTCAGTACCAGTAAGTGTCACACACACACACACACACACACACACACACACACACACACACACACACACACACACACACCCGATACTGGCCTGAGCTGATTGGCTAACAAACAAACACAGGACGGACAAGCCCATCTTTATTCGTTACAGACGACCACCACACAACGCATTCTCCCATCCAGGCTCCTTCCTCTTCAGGGCAGGCCAGCAGGAGCAGCGGGCAGCTTTTTCCTCTCAGCGCCCAGAGAAACAACTTCCTCTCAGCCGTCGCTGGTCAGGCGACGATCTTCTGCATGTTTTTTTGGTGGACGGTTCATATTGCTGTTATGCATCAACTCAGCAGTTCAGGACAACTATTAGATTGTCTGTCTATGCTACCGGGGACGACTGATACTAAAACAAAATAAAAGGCCTATAGAATATAATTGTGAATATACATAGTTGTGCTATCTGGCAAACAGAAGAACTTGTTATCCAGGATAATCAATGGAAGAATCATGTACAAAGTTTAAGATTTATAGTAGCATCAGTTCATACACAACCAAGTCAGCAGCAGCATTTCCTCATGGAGACTAGAGGGAGATAAAGATTTAAGATCATTTAGGAAAACTGATGTTCTGTAAAGAGTTTCTCTCTGTTTTCATTCATAGCATAATCTCCTCGATAACACAAAATGTACACAGTCCAGCACCTTTTTTTTTTATTATTATTTATCCTGACAGTAAAGTCTAACCCATTTGCAGGCTGCATTGAATTATATTCTGTGACCTACAACCCATTTAGATGCTCTGCTTTTCCATGTAACAGTCCTGTATGGTGAAAACAGTTCAGAGTTTGTTCTTGGAAGAGCAGTTCAACTCTAGCCTGTTTAAAACGGATGGTTTCTATGTGATTCTATGTGAGCACTTCTGCACCAAGACAATTTCCAATCAACCATGTGTTGAAATGGCAAATAAAGTTCTATATACTATATCTATATTTATAGTAAAGTAAGTAAGTAAAGTTTATTTGTATAGCACCTTTCACAGATACAAAATCACAAAGTGCTTTACAGTATTAAAAACAGTAGTGATATCATAAAAACAGTGGCTTACAGATTAAGAGGTAGCGAGACACTGTGCAAAATACAAACTTACAACAGACCAATAGACTTAAAAGACAAATAAAACAGATAGATAAAATATAACAAATAAAACAATTAAAACAAGAAATAAAACAGGGATTAAAAACCTAACCAAATAGGATGGGATTGGTAACTGACCCATTTTGTACATTCTGCCACCCGGGAACCATTGGCTCTTTTATGCATGTTGTATGGGAGTGTCCAGGGGTCTTGGAGTTTTGGGGGAAGGTTATTAATACGCTGTCAGACCTGCTGGAGGTGCAACTCCTGGTGGACCCGGCAGCCCATCTGTTGAATGATGACTCGCATATCGTCTTCACCGGAAAATCACGTAATATCTGGCTAGCAGGTCTAACGGCCGCCAAGAAGATTGTTGCTCAACGTTGGAATCCCCCACATGATATATCACATACTCATTGGCTTCGGAGCTTTCTGGACATACCTGGAACTATCTTCAGCAAGAATTAACAAGGCAAAACCAAACACGATTGTAGTATGGACAGATTTAATTTCGAAGTTAAAAGATCTTCTGATTAGGTGATTATTTTTATTGGATGTATGCCTGTTTTTGTTTTTGTTTTTGTTTTTGTTTTTGTTTTAATGTATATGGTCAGTTGCAATAGTCGGATTGGTGGTAAGGGGTGGGGGGAGGGATAAGTGGGTTTATAAATATTCATAATTGTATGGTAGTCATATATACTGTATATATTGTATGAATGTATGCTTTGCCTACAAAATAAAAAATGAATGAGAAAAAAAAAAAAAAACCTAACCAAAAGCCTGTCTGAATAAAAATGTTTTCAGTTGCTTTTTAAAAATGCCACAAGAGTCTATGGTTCTCAGAGATAATGGGAGGGCATTCCATAAAACTGGAGCAACTGATTTAAAAGCACGGTCACCACGAGTTATAAAATTGGTACGAGGGACTTCAAGCAGGGACTGTACAGATGACCTCAGAGGTCGACCTGCTGTGTGGGGGATAATAAGTTCAGAGATGTATTGTGGCGTCAGACCATGCAGGGCTTTAAAAGTTAAAACCAGTACTTTAAAATCAATGCGGTACTTAATGGGAAGCCAGTGTAGGGAATATAAAATGGGAGTGATATGGGACCTCTTGTTGGCACCAGTTAAAAGCCGTGCAGCTGCATTTTGAATCATTTGAAGACGGCCCAGAGAGGTTTTGCTTAACAAAGTAAAAACAGAATTGCAAAAATCAAGACGAGAAGAAATAAAAGCATGAATAATCATTTCCAGTTCAACTTTGGACACAACATTTCTAATTTTCGCAATGTTCCTGAGCTGATAAAAACAAGAGCGTGTGAGTTGGCTCACGTGGCTGTCAAGGGACATTGACGTGTCAAAAATGACTCCTAAATTTCTCAGCTTGTTTTGTGCACAGTTGCCTAATGGCCCAATACACTGCTTAATGTATGGCGCTTTATTTTCTGGAGCAATTATAAGAGTCTCAGTCTTCTCTGAGTTTAACTGGAGGAAGTTGTCAGCCATCCAGTTTTTTATTGCGTCCAGGCAATCATTTAAAATTGACAATTTGTTTGTCTCTTCAGGTTTAAAAGAAAAATACAACTGGATATCATCCGCATAAAAGTGATAAGAAATACCATAAAAGCAACTAATAATTTGTCCCAGGGGCAGTATATACAATAAAAACAGCAATGGACCCAAGACCGATCCTTGAGGCACCCCGCATGACAGACAGGCAGATTCTGATATGAACTGTTGCACAGATACAGAAAAATGTCTATTAGTGAGGTACGATGTGAACCAGTCCAGGGCAGAACCAGAAATGCCAAAATGTTTCAGCCTATTTAAAAGAATACTGTGGTCAACCGTATCAAATGCTGAGCTGAGGTCAAGTAATACTAGTATAGTATACTTGCCATCATCTGCCGCCATCATAATGTCGTTCGAGACCTTAGAGCTGTTTCTGTTGAGTGTTGCTTACGAAAACCTGATTGAAATGTGTCATATAGAGAGTGTAATTCTAAGGTGGCTGTGAGTTGTTTTGCGACTGCTTTCTCAAGTAATTTGGATAAAAATGGCAATTTGGATATGGGTCTGTAATTTTTGGGGAGAGAGGGGTCCAGATTCATTTTTTTCAGCAAAGGCTGAACTGTAGCATGTTTAAAATGGCTGGGGACAGTGCCGGTTGAAAGGGAGAGGTTGATCATGGACAACACAGAAGGGCCGATAGCATTAAAAACATCTAAAAACAAAGATGAAGGAAAAATGTCAGTCGGGCCAGATGAGAGCTTTGGGCTCTATTCTCCCACAGGCCATCGGCGCTATTACGGGCCTTAACCGCAAAAAAACGTGCCTTGCGCCTGTTTCGGCAAGATAGCAATAGGCTTTAGGCTGCCAAATGCGCTTTAGGCCGAATGGGCGTGGCGCAGTCCCAAAGTGGGCGTGTCGGCGCTAAATACCAGCCTAGTGATATCTTGGGACCTGCCGTACATTTAGCGCTTTGCGCTTTTGAAAAGCAGGCCTATTCTGTGCCTTCACTGCCTCTTCTCTGTCACCCTTCTCTCTCTCTCTCTCTGAGTTCCCAGCATGCATTGTGTTTCTCCATTTCGCTACTAAATAGCAACCAAATGAGCCAAAATAGATATAAAAGGTAGTTCTAAATTAATGTGTAATGGTAACACAGCCTGCCATTGTCAACATTTCAATATTGGACCAAATAAAACATCGAAATGAAAACACCACCCTATGTGAAACATATATGTCCTCCTGGGCCTATATATAGCCTACCCCTTGTCGAGTTAACGTGATTTAGAGAAGTAACAGCGGAACGCGCTTCGGAACGCGCTTCTAATGGCATCTGCTATACTGTGATGTCCCTCCAATAACTTGGCCCTATTTCACATTTAGTTTTACAATAAAAACACATTTATGCAATGACTTGACATAATGTAGGCTATATTTATGTGCATCATCCTTCCTGCAGCAGGCGAGAGAAAATGATATCTTTCTGGACAAACTTTCACCAATCTAATAGGCTATATTTTTCTAGCTGATGCATAGAACATTATTTTCACTTTGATATTGCTATAGTGTAGCGTATTTACATGATTGCAGTATTTAAACTGCAGTTAGATTGGTTTGAGAAGCATCATAATATGGAATAATAGCCGATATATGGAGACAGACGGGATGAAGGGAGGTGGGGGGGGGGGGGATCAGAGGCTTGGGTTTCCTCTGGTTTTGTGGGACCAGTGGAATTGGAGCTAAAAAGGCAAGCGTGCCATTCGTTTATTGCACTTATCCAATGAGCATGACAGTGCATAATTTTACGCCTAAAAGGCGTGGTTGTAATGCTTTGGGCTGCATCTAGCGCCAGCACGACGATATAAAGTGCGCCTGTCCACGCCCACTGCTTTGATCTGCGCCTGCCGCTCGGCCTAGAAACTGCGCCGATGCAACGATAGGGCCCAAATTTGTCTCACGCAGCAATTTAGTGAGGTCTTCTAGTGTTACAGGAGAGAAGGAGTCCAGAATTGTGGAGCCGGAGGGAGTAATGGTGGGATGGCTGCTGGTTGAAGGAGGAATGCTTGCTCTTACATTGTTAACTTTGTCCACAATAGGCCGGTTCTACTCTCCAGATGGTGATGGTTTAGGAAGTGAGAGAA
The DNA here is from genome assembly GCF_964638095.1 of Poromitra crassiceps. Lineage (NCBI taxonomy): Eukaryota > Metazoa > Chordata > Actinopteri > Beryciformes > Melamphaidae > Poromitra > Poromitra crassiceps. The sequence goes on along the minus strand of NC_139645.1, from coordinate 12,623,601 downwards.
CGTTCGCACGTCATTCATTCAGTTTCGAATTGAACACTTTTTATTACTCCTGTCATATTGCATTTGAACCGGGGTAGCCTACTCTAAATCTACAGCTTGTGTTTAAAGCATGAGTACAAAAACCAAAAGCACAAAATCTTTCCCTGTACATACACAGAACAGTGGTGGGCAGTGGTGGCCTAAAGGTTAGAGAAGCGAGCTTGTGACGGGAAGGTCGTCGGTTCAATCCCCGGGACCGGCAGGATAAATCTGTGTGGGGAAAGGGAAAAGGCAGCGCTTGCCCCTCCCTCATTACCAGCACTGAGGTGCCCTTGAGCAAGGCCCTTTACCCCAACTGCTCCAGTGGAGCTGCTCAGTGCGGCCAGCAGATCAGACTGTGGTTGTACTGCAACTTCCAGGTATAAATGTGTGTGAATGTGAACAGGGCGCTCCTGAAAAAGAGAGCATTGCTCTCAGTGAGACTCCTACCCCTGTATAAATAACAGTAAAAAAATATAATAAAAAAAAAAATAATAATAATAATAATAATAATAATAATAATAATAATAATACAATCTCTGAAATCCTAAATGTGCAGATTGTACAGGGAACAACAGAGTCTTTATTACTTCTCCTATTGCATTTGAACCAGAGTAGCCTACTCATCCTGAGGGATGTGTTTCAAACTCAAAGTGAAGGGGCTGGTTTGTGCATGCTAATATATAGACCATGTGGAGGAGAACCTACTGGTCAAAGAAAGCCTTAGCTGTCAGGAGGTCTGAGGGACAGCTATTGTTCTAGAATGGAATTTGTATCAATAATCATCATTCTTCTCCCGCATAAACAAGACAGTTTAGTTTAGTTTAGTTTATTAGGATCCCCATTAGCCATTGCACAAGGCAACAGCTACTCTTCCTGGGGTCCACAGTCAAAACAAACAATACAGATACATTACAAATATGCAAAGTAAAAGACAAAACACATTTTAAAATCATAAATTTAAGACAAACAAGAGAAAACAAACAAAAACTCACTCAACCTGGTTCTAAATACAGCATATGTCCATCCAAATAACCATGTAACCTCCATCACAATATTCCTAAAATACTATACAATATATACAGGCATATAATACTATAATATAATACATCTACCTATAGCCTAACTAATACATTACTATCCGTTTAACAATCATTATCTATTATCTGTCCACCCATAGTACATCCTTATGTTATATAACGTCTAACTATATTACTACATTTTTAGTACATACACTTTTAGGACCCCAGGAAGACTAGCTTTCACTATTGTGATAGCTAATGGGGATCCAATAAAACAATAAAACAATAAAACAATAAACATTAATTACTATCACCTCTATACGACAGTGTGTCTCAAACCAAATGCTATCACCAGCCACCTTCACACAGCTCAGGTGGTTTTTGTCACGATGTTCATGTTACCCTACCAAGCAATCATAGAGAAAGGAAGAAGTGAACACATTAAATTACTTTTAAAACAAAGACATTTCAATAATGAGAGACTAGTAGAAAGTATAACAAGCTTTAATGAGACAACATATTAATTTTGGCGTATGACTCCATGATATGATGACGCTCTCCTGAGATGATGAGAGGGCGTCGTCAGTGAAGAATAGGCCCTTCTCACGGGGGCCATTTTGTGTCGAGAAGCCAGGGGAAACACAGGTGCAAGCAAAACACTAATGAGGGTTTCCAAATTCCAATCATGGAAGTTGGAAACCCTCATTAGTGTTTTGCTTGCACCTGTGTTTACCCTGGCTTCTCGACACAAAATGGCCCCCGTGAGAAGGGTCTATAGCATAGATATATATAAAGGCTAGATGGCTTAAGGCGGAGTCAGCAGCGTCGTTGAACGGCCGTCATCTTGCTACAGTGCCTTTCTGGTACGTCCTATGGTAGCTGGTGACCTGCACAGACAAAAATACTCATAACTCGCTGAAATCTTGACGGATTTACAAACGGTTTGGTTTATTACAAGCATATTCCGTTCCCGAGATAGACCAAAAAAAAAAAAAAACACTAAAAACACTATTTTTTTGATGAGCTCCAAATTACACCAAAATTAAACCGAAGCATCTATGCCATGAGAGGGATTCAGGCACAAAGTTTCATGCAGTTTCATCCATTTCCCTAGGAGTTATGATCATATGATGTTGCCATACTAACCCAACAACAGATGCTCATAACTCCTAGTAGCTCCCTGTAGCAAGATGGCCGCCATGCGACGACGTCGCTCTCCATTGACCGGCAGCGCGGGTAAGCCATCTAGCCTTTATATATGTCTATGGTCTATAGGATAGGAAATCCCCCATAGGGAATTCTTCTATCAGGAGTCATGACCGATGGTGGTGTCAGGGGAGGAGGTGGGGCAAAACAACTGCTTCAGCGATGATGATCAGCAACTGAGAATGACACATACACAGCACATAGCAAACAGAGTAAACATGGACCCTGATATACTACGCTGATTAGGTGATTGGGATCAGCTGGAGAGGAATACCTTGGGCTGATTGGTTATTGCCACATGTGTGGTAAACTGTGAATGGGTGAGGGGACAGCATCAGAGAAAGGGGGCGAGCCTAACAATGAATAGGTTATACGACCTCAAAGAAAGGGGGCGTGCACTGTGATATGACGAGATTGGGCGTTGCTGTTAAGTAGTCTTCATTATTGAAAATAGTCTAAGACTTCATTAAATTACTTTTAAAACAAAGACATCATTTTCCTATATCTACATTAAATGCGTTTCACTTCCAGGAAGCACAAACCTTGCTGTCCCTTCTGACCGCATCAGAATTTGCATCAAATTTCAGGTTGTCATCAGCGACTGTACAAAGTCCCTTAAGCAGGTATTCTGGACTCAATTTCATATCGTCCTTCTTGTGTGCGTAACTGACTAAAGTGAGTACATTTGTTATTTTATTAGATTCGATTATATTATTAGATTCGATTATTTTATTTGGTCTCCCTTAGGAGAAATGTGTCTTCTCCTTATTCATCCTTCTCTTCTGTTATGATGTTTAATACTCCTAACTTCATGCATCGTGTAATTGTTGTTGAATGTAGAGGCTGGTGATTCCAATCATGCTGTAGTTTAGTATTTGAGTCAAATTACTGCTGTCATGTGCCATGCTGTTCTGAAGTTGATTGCATTATTTCCTTGTTACAGAACCACACAGCCATTGGCACGCATATCCTCATAACCGTTTCATCCAATAGAGAGCCAAAGTGGAACGTCACTTCCTGCTTCAGCACTGTACCAGAGATTGTCATCCGCCATTTATTTTCCCATAGACATTTCGTAAAATGCTTAGAAAAATAGTTTTACTTGTTCAAACCAAACGGTTCAGATATATTTAGAAACAGGAGAGACCACATAACATTTCACTCAGACCAAAACATTTTTATTTAAATCGCAGATTTAAAGAAAAATATTTTTTCTGTGTTGTTTTTTAAAGTTTTGGTCGGAGTGAAATGTTCTGTGGTCTCTCCCGATTCTAAATATAGCTGAACCATTTGGTTTGACCAAGTAAGACTATTTTTATAAGCATTTTACGAAATGTCCATGGGAAAATAAATGGTAGATGAAAATCTCTGGTACAGTGCTGAAGCAGGAAGTAGGCGGTCACTTTGCCTCTCTATGCTTCACGCCACACTTGTGCCAGTAAATGGCACAGCACATCAGATGTTCAGTGAACCAAAGCCACCACCATCCAACGTCTAGCTTTAAATAGCTTTGTCAGTGACTGTGCCAAGTTAATAATAATGTTCTACAAATTCAATTCCCATTTCCTTTGAAGGTCTCCGATGCTTGGGTGGGATGATTTCCTTCTAAAAGACAATGGGTCGGAAACTCCAGCAACACTGTAATTAAAGTTAAATCATGAGAGACTACACGTTCACAATAAACTTTAATGATACATTAAAAAAACACAAGATTACCTTTTGGCGTAGGATGACGCTCGCAGACCATCTGTCTGTCTGCCCTTCATTCACCTTCTGGTGAATCATTTGGTACAGCTGATTCTTGCATATTGTGGCAATAAAAGTGATTCTGATTGGAACAAAGACAGTATTGAGCAACAGAACAACAACTTTAATTAGATCAACATGTTTTGGCTTATCGCCTTCATCGGGGTCATAATCTTCTCAAAAGCAATGACCATTTGGTCAGATTTCCTTTAAAAAAAAATCCAATGAGGATTTTGGTCTCCGCCTCATCTGGTTTACATTAATGTAATGACTGTTGACGTAGATGAAAGGGCACAGGATATACTGAGGAGACCCAGTGGAAGAGTAACTGACGTTCACTCTCACCTTCTGAGACGTACATGTTAAAAAGAAAAACTACTCTGGGTCAAAGTGTGTAGAGAAGTTGATATCATATTCGGGAAAAAAATTGCACTTGGCCCTGTCTCCTGCATTCTGGGACTACATACGGCAGCATTGGGCCTTGTTTCCTCTTCATTGAAGCTGCTCAAAGTGCTTTTATATAGTGCAAGAAGATGTGTTCTCCTTCAGTGGATCTCAGACTCAGCCCCAACAGTTTCGCAATGGATTCGGAGTATTATGGAACTTCTCCCTCTGGAAGCTATCGGCTTTTGGCTTAAGGATAGGCCTTTCAAATTCTTCCAAATCTGGATCCCCTTTCTGGACTACATTGGAGAGGATAGGGCTCGGGCCCTTCGGAGTGGTCTCTGTGGACTGGCTTGGTCTGACGTGTGACGTGTGGTGGGCCTTTGTCCATTTGCTGGGTCTGCATACCCCTGCTGTGTTTTTTGTTTTTTTAACCTTCTGCCTGCTGTGGGTGCTCTGTGAGTTTGTTTTTGTTTGTGTGTTTGTTTTTATGTTTTGTTGTTTTTGTGGAGATTGTATGTGTTGTGTTGTGGGTGGCTGGGGACGGAGGGCATATTATTTGTTATTGCATTCTTTGATGGCTATTTGCCCCTCTGATGGCTAAAAAATGAATAAACATACTTTAAAAAAAGAAAGAAAAAAAAAAAAACTACAATCCACCCACAAAGTTTACATCAAGATTCAAATAAATAAGCAATTTCTTAGCTAAAACATGTGGTTGGATAACACAGACGAGAAATACAAAAATAAATGTCTGGCATGTGTGCCAGACAGGAAGTTATAATGTGATTGAGGCATCCTCAACAACTCCAGGCATGCCCAACGTCCGGCCCGGGGGCCAAAGCGCCTTGTCTCTCAAAATACACTATATGTGGCCCTCCACACATTGGTTAATCAAGCAAGTTCACTTTGCATTTTTTCCGTAACGATGAGCTCTATCATACAGTTTGTATGAGACATTACGAGACAAAGCATAATTCATACCAGCGATTGTCTCGCACAGCTATTGAACTATTGATTTAAGGACTAATATTATGGCACTGGAAAAAATCTTTGTTTTTTTCTTCTTCATATAACCCATAATGTGAGAAGCAGGTATTTTTGCACGACCTAATCTAAATATTTTTTTATCCCATTTTTATCCCCCATTAGTGCTAATTTTTTATTTATTTATCCTGGTTGCTGCTCCACCCTCTGCCGATCTGGGGAGAGCCGAAAACTGGCTTCATGCTTCCTCCGAGACATGGGCAGTTAGCCAGCCGCTTCTTTTCACCTGACAGGGGAAGCTTCACCGGTAGGACATAGCACGTGGGAGGATCATGCTATTCCAACGAGTTCCCCTCCCTCCGAACAGGTGCCCCTAACGACCAGAGGAGGCACCACATCAGCAATCAGGATATTGCATGTTTTGGTGAGGGGGTTCCTATACAGTATGAAGGAAACCCCCGGGAGGCACGGGGAGAACATGCAAACTCCACACAGAAAGGCCCTTTTTGACGACCCCACCCGGGCGGTGGGCACTCGAGGACATGCGGACGGGCACGCATTCCTTCAGCGTTCACAGCGTCCCAGGTGGGAATCGAACCCAGGACCTTCGCGCTGTGAGGCGACAGCGCCTACCACTGTACCACCGTACCCCCCTGCATGACCTAATCTGACCCCCATTCAAAAAAGTTGCAACACCCCTGCTCTACTCCTCTACTTAGTAGAGTCGACTACACCGGGTCCTGGGGGGAAGATTGGGTCTGTGAGACATGATCTCATCAAATGGGGGCGCGTGCCACTGATCGGAAGTCCGTTGCTTTCGCTTTCGCTTTTAGCCACCGAGAAGGGAGGAGGAAGGAAGAATGAAGAGGAAGCCGTTAAGAAACCTGCCAGTTTCTTCGGGAAAAAAAAGTCTGACTTAAGAGTCTGGCAGCTGCAGAGGTTTTCAGCTCTATATAAAGAGAGAGCAGCAGAGTGTCCAACAACACAGATCAAGATCACTCAAGCAGAACGAAAGACCCTCAGCCAGACAGGACCAACTCTCTCTCTCTCCCTCCATGAAGATGCTGATGTCTCTCGTCCTTCTGGGGCTCCTCTGCTCCCTCCACCTCACATCTGCAGGTCAGTGCCTCTTTGGGATTTCATGGAGCTGCCAGCATAACTACATTGACGAGATGAAATATGACAAATTATGTTGTTGACGAGTGTGTTACTGTGTTCACAGTTCCAGCAGGACTGGCAGCAACTTTGGACAACTGCTGTTTGAAGTTGTCTCAAACAATAATTCCATTGCGCAAAGTGAAAGCAATAACCGAGTGTGGTAATGCAGTAATGTAAGTATACAAGTCTACTGTAACTATACTCCAGCATTTATTACTGGCTTTACCAAGTGTGCAATTTTGACCTTTTTCTACCTTACACGTGTGTGACTTTTAATGGTGTTTGGTGTGTGTTGGTGTGTGTTTCTTATAGATTTACAACTGTGGCTGGAAGGAATATTTGTGTGGATCCCAACCAGCAATGGGTGCAGAATCATACCTCAAACTTTAGGGCCACGGCAGCAAAGGTCTAAAGAACCAGAGGCTATGAGTCAACTCCTATGATGAAGGCTGCAATCTAACTGCCAATATGCATCTGTCAAGATATTTTTAAATTGGCAAACGTGTTGAGATGCTGTTGCTTTGCATATCATATTCCCCTGCCCCCCATTTATTTAGGCTATTTATTTTCCAATGTAGGTGTGATGGGCTGTTTTAACCCCTCAAGTGATGAGTACTGAGTATTACAAAGAAAAGCTATATACAATTGCTGCCTTTACTCACAAATTATTGCTGACAGTGTTACTCTTAATATGTTTGCATTGGATTAGCAATGTTACAGCATGCCATTGTCCTCTTCAACGTTAAATCAGCCCAGCCTGAGTTTCTTATGTGTTCTGTGACAGGAGTGAACTGTGACAGGAGTGTTCTGTGACAGGAGTGTTCTGTGACAGGAGTGAACTGTGACAGGAGTGTACTTCAACCCACTGT